>NC_137463.1:23654076-23958974 GCF_964235325.1 Thermobia domestica | reverse complement strand
GTGACGGAGATATCCTTTAATACCTACTCCCAGGGTTGCTATGAGATACGGAGTATAATAATCTAAGACCTTCTCCCGAGGTTACTATGAGTGACGGAGATATCCTTTAATACCTACTCCCAGGGTTGCTATGAGATACGGAGTATAATAATCTAAGACCTTCTCCCGAGGTTACTATGAGTGACGGAGATATCCTTTAATACCTACTCCCAGGGTTGCTATGAGATACGGAGTATAATCCTCTAAGACCTTCTCCCGAGGTTACTATGAGTGACGGAGATATCCTTTAATACCTACTCCCAGGGTTGCTATGAGATACGGAGTATAATAATCTAAGACCTTCTCCCGAGGTTACTATGAGTGACGGAGATATCCTTTAATACCTACTCCCAGGGTTGCTATGAGATACGGAGTATAATAATCTAAGACCTTCTCCCGAGGTTACTATGAGTGACGGAGATATCCTTTAATACCTACTCCCAGGGTTGCTATGAGATACGGAGTATAATAATCTAAGACCTTCTCCCGAGGTTACTATGAGTGACGGAGATATCCTTTAATACCTACTCCCAGGGTTGCTATGAGATACGGAGTATAATAATCTAAGACCTTCTCCCGAGGTTACTATGAGTGACGGAGATATCCTTTAATACCTACTCCGAGGGTTGCTATGAGATACGGAGTATAATAATCTAAGACCTTCTCCCGAGGTTACTATGAGTGACGGAGATATCCTTTAATACCTACTCCCAGGGTTGCTATGAGATACGGAGTATAATCCTCTAAGACCTTCTCCCGAGGTTACTATGAGTGACGGAGATATCCTTTAATACCTACTCCCAGGGTTGCTATGAGATACGGAGTATAATAATCTAAGACCTTCTCCCGAGGTTACTATGAGTGACGGAGATATCCTTTAATACCTACTCCCAGGGTTGCTATGAGATACGGAGTATAATAATCTAAGACCTTCTCCCGAGGTTACTATGAGTGACGGAGATATCCTTTAATACCTACTCCCAGGGTTGCTATGAGATACGGAGTATAATCCTCTAAGACCTTCTCCCGAGGTTACTATGAGCGACGGAGATATCGTTTAATACCTACTCCCAGGGTTGCTATGAGATACGGAGTATAATCCTCTAAGACCTTCTCCCGAGGTTACTATGAGCGACGGAGATATCCTTTAATACCTACTCCCAGGGTTGCTATGAGATACGGAGTATAATCCTCTAAGACCTTCTCCCGAGGTTACTATGAGTGACGGAGATATTTTTTAATACCTACTCCCAGGGCTGCTATGAGATACGGAGTATAATCCTCTAAGACCTTCTCCCGAGGTTACTATGAGTGACGGAGATATCCTTTAATACCTACTCCCAGGGTTGCTATGAGATACGGAGTATAATCCTCTAAGACCTTCTCCCGAGGTTACTATGAGTGACGGAGATATCCTTTAATACCTACTCCCAGGGTTGCTATGAGATACGGAGTATAATCCTCTAAGACCTTCTCCCGAGGTTACTATGAGTGACGGAGATATCCTTTAATACCTACTCCCAGGGTTGCTATGAGATACGGAGTATAATCCTCTAAGACCTTCTCCCGAGGTTACTATGAGTGACGGAGATATCCTTTAATACCTACTCCCAGGGTTGCTATGAGATACGGAGTATAATCCTCTAAGACCTTCTCCCGAGGTTACTATGAGTGACGGAGATATCCTTTAATACCTACTCCCAGGGTTGCTATGAGCTACGGAGTATAATCCTCTAAGACCTTCTCCCGAGGTTACTATGAGTGACGGAGATATCCTTTAATACCTACTCCCAGGGTTGCTATGAGCTACGGAGTATAATCCTGTAAGACCTTCTCCCGAGGTTACTATGAGTGACGGAGATATCCTTTAATACCTACTCCCAGGGCTGCTATGAGATACGGAGTATAATCCTCTACGACCTTCTCCCGAGGTTACTATGAGCGACGGAGATATCCTTTAATACCTACTCCCAGGGTTGCTATGAGATACGGAGTATAATCCTGTAAGACCTTCTCCCGAGGTTACTATGAGTGACGGAGATATCCTTTAATACCTACTCCCAGGGCTGCTATGAGATACGGAGTATAATTATGTAAGACCTTCTCCCGAGGTTACTATGAGCGAGGGAGATATCCTTTAATACCTACTCCCAGGGTTGCTATGAGCTACGGAGTATAATCCTGTAAGACCTTCTCCCGAGGTTACTATGAGCGACGGAGATATCCTTTAATACCTACTCCCAGGGCTGCTATGAGCTACGGAGTATAATCCTCTAAGACCTTCTCCCGAGGTTACTATGAGCGACGGAGATATCCTTTAATACCTACTCCCAGGGCTGCTATGAGATACGGAGTATAATCCTCTAAGACCTTCTCCCGAGGTTACTATGAGCGACGGAGATATCCTTTAATACCTACTCCCAGGGTTGCTATGAGATACGGAGTATAATCCTCTAAGACCTTCTCCTGAGGTTGCTATGAGTGACGGAGATATCCTCTAATACCTACTCCCAGGGCTGCTATGAGCTACGGAGTATAATCCTCTAAGACCTTCTCCTGAGGTTGCTATGAGTGACGGAGATATCCTTTAATACCTACTCCCAGGGTTGCTATGAGCTACGGAGTATAATCCTCTAAGACCTTCTCCCGAGGTTGCTATGAGTGACGGAGATATCCTTTAATACCTACTCCCAGGGCTGCTATGAGCTACGGAGTATAATCCTCTAAGACCTTCTCCCGAGGTTGCTATGATTGACGGAGATATCCTTTAATACCTACTCCCAGGGTTGCTATGAGCTACGGAGTATAATCCTCTAAGACCTTCTCCCGAGGTTGCTATGAGTGACGGAGATATCCTTTAATACCTACTCCCAGGGTTGCTATGAGCTACGGAGTATAATCCTCTAAGACCTTCTCCCGAGGTTGCTATGAGTGACGGAGATATCCTTTAATACCTACTCCCAGGGTTGCTATGAGCTATGGAGTATAATCCTCTAAGACCTTCTCCCGAGGTTGCTATGAGTGACGGAGATATCCTTTAATACCTACTCCCAGGGTTGCTATGAGCTACGGAGTATAATCCTCTAAGACCTTCTCCTGAGGTTGCTATGAGTGACGGAGATATCCTTTAATACCTACTCCCAGGGTTGCTATGAGCTACGGAGTATAATCCTCTAAGACCTTCTCCTGAGGTTGCTATGAGTGACGGAGATATCCTTTAATACCTACTCCCAGGGTTGCTATGAGCTACGGAGTATAATCCTCTAAGACCTTCTCCCGAGGTTGCTATGAGTGACGGAGATATCCTTTAATACCTACTCCCAGGGTTGCTATGAGCTACGGAGTATAATCCTCTAAGACCTTCTCCCGAGGTTGCTATGAGTGACGGAGATATCCTTTAATACCTACTCCCAGGGTTGCTATGAGCTATGGAGTATAATCCTCTAAGACCTTCTCCCGAGGTTACTATGAGTGACGGAGATATCCTTTAATACCTACTCCCAGGGTTGCTATGAGCTACGGAGTATAATCCTCTAAGACCTTCTCCTGAGGTTGCTATGAGTGACGGAGATATCCTTTAATACCTACTCCCAGGGTTGCTATGAGCTACGGAGTATAATCCTCTAAGACCTTCTCCCGAGGTTGCTATGAGTGACGGAGATATCCTTTAATACCTACTCCCAGGGTTGCTATGAGCTACGGAGTATAATCCTCTAAGACCTTCTCCCGAGGTTGCTATGAGTGACGGAGATATCCTTTAATACCTACTCCCAGGGTTGCTATGAGCTATGGAGTATAATCCTCTAAGACCTTCTCCTGAGGTTCCTATGAGTGACGGAGATATCCTTTAATACCTACTCCCAGGGTTGCTATGAGCTACGGAGTATAATCCTCTAAGACCTTCTCCTGAGGTTGCTATGAGTGACGGAGATATCCTCTAATACCTACTCCCAGGGTTGCTATGAGCTACGGAGTATAATCCTCTAAGACCTTCTCCCGAGGTTGCTATGAGTGACGGAGATATCCTTTAATACCTACTCCCAGGGTTGCTATGAGCTATGGAGTATAATCCTCTAAGACCTTCTCCCGAGGTTACTATGAGTGACGGAGATATCCTTTAATACCTACTCCCAGGGTTGCTATGAGCTACGGAGTATAATCCTCTAAGACCTTCTCCTGAGGTTGCTATGAGTGACGGAGATATCCTCTAATACCTACTCCCAGGGTTGCTATGAGATACGGAGTATAATCCTCTAAGACCTTCTCCCGAGGTTGCTATGAGTGACGGAGATATCGTTTAATACCTACTCCCAGGGTTGCTATGAGCTACGGAGTATAATCCTCTAAGACCTTCTCCCGAGGTTGCTATGAGTGACGGAGATATCCTCTAATACCTACTCCCAGGGTTGCTATGAGATACGGAGTATAATAATCTAAGACCTTCTCCCGAGGTTGCTATGAGTGACGAAGATATCCTTTAATACCTACTCCCAGGGCTGCTATGAGATACGGAGTATAATCCTCTAAGACCTTCTCCCGAGGTTACTATGAGTGACGGAGATATCCTTTAATACCTACTCCCAGGGCTGCTATGAGATACGGAGTATAATCCTCTAAGACCTTCTCCCGAGGTTACTATGAGTGACGGAGATATCCTTTAATACCTACTCCCAGGGCTGCTATGAGCTACGGAGTATAGTCCTCTAAGACCTTCTCCCGAGGTTGCTATGAGCGACGGAGATATCCTTTAATACCTACTCCCAGGGTTGCTATGAGCTACGGAGTATAATCCTCTAAGACCTTCTCCCGAGGTTACTATGAGTGACGGAGATATCCTTTAATACCTACTCCCAGGGCTGCTATGAGATACGGAGTATAATCCTCTAAGACCTTCTCCCGAGGTTACTATGAGTGACGGAGATATCCTTTAATACCTACTCCCAGGGTTGCTATGAGCTACGGAGTATAATAATCTAAGACCTTCTCCCGAGGTTACTATGAGTGACGGAGATATCCTTTAATACCTACTCCCAGGGTTGCTATGAGATACGGAGTATAATCCTCTAAGACCTTCTCCCGAGGTTACTATGAGCGACGGAGATATCCTTTAATACCTACTCCCAGGGTTGCTATGAGCTACGGAGTATAATAATCTAAGACCTTCTCCCGAGGTTGCTATGAGTGACGAAGATATCCTTTAATACCTACTCCCAGGGCTGCTATGAGATACGGAGTATAATCCTCTAAGACCTTCTCCCGAGGTTACTATGAGTGACGGAGATATCCTTTAATACCTACTCCCAGGGCTGCTATGAGATACGGAGTATAATCCTCTAAGACCTTCTCCCGAGGTTGCTATGAGCGACGGAGATATCCTTTAATACCTACTCCCAGGGTTGCTATGAGGTACGGAGTATAATCCTCTAAGACCTTCTCCCGAGGTTACTATGAGTGACGGAGATATCCTTTAATACCTACTCCCAGGGCTGCTATGAGATACGGAGTATAATCCTCTAAGACCTTCTCCCGAGGTTACTATGAGTGACGGAGATATCCTTTAATACCTACTCCCATCGTTGCTATGAGATACGGAGTATAATCCTCTAAGACCTTCTCCCGAGGTTACTATGAGCGACGGAGATATCCTTTAATACCTACTCCCAGGGTTGCTATGAGCTACGGAGTATAATAATCTAAGACCTTCTCCCGAGGTTGCTATGAGTGACGGAGATATCCTTTAATACCTACTCCCAGGGTTGCTATGAGCTACGGAGTATAATAATCTAAGACCTTCTCCCGAGGTTGCTATGAGTGACGAAGATATCCTTTAATACCTACTCCCAGGGTTGCTATGAGCAACGGAGTATAATCCTCTAAGACCTTCTCCCGAGGTTACTATGAGCGACGGAGATATCCTTTAATACCTACTCCCAGGGTTGCTATGAGCTACGGAGTATAATAATCTAAGACCTTCTCCCGAGGTTGCTATGAGTGACGAAGATGTCCTTTAATACCTACTCCCAGGGTTGCTATGAGCTACGGAGTATAATCCTCTAAGACCTTCTCCCGAGGTTGCTATGAGCGATGGAGATATCCTTTAATACCTACTCCCAGGGCTGCTATGAGTTACGGAGTATAATCCTCTAAGACCTTCTCCCGAGGTTACTATGAGCGACGGAGATATCCTTTAATACCTACTCCCAGGGTTGCTATGAGCTACGGAGTATAATCCTCTAAGACCTTCTCCCGAGGTTGCTATGAGTGACGAAGATATCCTTTAATACCTACTCCCAGGGTTGCTATGAGCTATGGAGTATAATCCTCTAAGACCTTCTCCCGAGGTTACTATGAGCGACGGAGATATCCTTTAATACCTACTCCCAGGGTTGCTATGAGCTACGGAGTATAATCCTCTAAGACCTTCTCCCGAGGTTGCTATGAGTGACGAAGATATCCTTTAATACCTACTCCCAGGGTTGCTATGAGCTACGGAGTATAATCCTCTAAGACCTTCTCCCGAGGTTACTATGAGTGACGGAGATATCCTTTAATACCTACTCCCAGGGCTGCTATGAGATACGGAGTATAATCCTCTAAGACCTTCTCCCGAGGTTACTATGAGCGACGGAGATATCCTTTAATACCTACTCCCAGGGTTGCTATGAGCTACGGAATATAATCCTGTAAGACCTTCTCCCGAGGTTACTATGAGTGACGGAGATATCCTTTAATACCTACTCCCAGGGCTGCTATGAGATACGGAGTATAATCCTCTAAGACCTTCTCCCGAGGTTACTATGAGCGACGGAGATATCCTTTAATACCTACTCCCAGGGTTGCTATGAGCTACGGAGTATAATCCTGTAAGACCTTCTCCCGAGGTTACTATGAGCGACGGAGATATCCTTTAATACCTACTCCCAGGGCTGCTATGAGATACGGAGTATAATCCTCTAAGACCTTCTCCCGAGGTTACTATGAGTGACGGAGATATCCTTTAATACCTACTCCCAGGGCTGCTATGAGATACGGAGTATAATCCTCTAAGACCTTCTCCCGAGGTTGCTATGAGCGACGGAGATATCCTTTAATACCTACTCCCAGGGTTGCTATGAGCTACGGAGTATAATCCTCTAAGACCTTCTCCCGAGGTTACTATGAGCGACGGAGATATCCTTTAATACCTACTCCCAGGGTTGCTATGAGCTACGGAGTATAATCCTCTAAGACCTTCTCCCGAGGTTGCTATGAGTGACGAAGATATCCTTTAATACCTACTCCCAGGGTTGCTATGAGCTACGGAGTATAATCCTCTAAGACCTTCTCGCGAGGTTACTATGAGTGACGGAGATATCCTTTAATACCTACTCCCAGGGCTGCTATGAGATACGGAGTATAATCCTCTAAGACCTTCTCCCGAGGTTACTATGAGCGACGGAGATATCCTTTAATACCTACTCCCAGGGCTGCTATGAGATACGGAGTATAATCCTCTAAGACCTTCTCCCGAGGTTACTATGAGCGACGGAGATATCCTTTAATACCTACTCCCAGGGTTGCTATGAGATACGGAGTATAATCCTGTAAGACCTTCTCCCGAGGTTACTATGAGTGACGGAGATATCCTTTAATACCTACTCCCAGGGCTGCTATGAGATACGGAGTATAATCCTCTAAGACCTTCTCCCGAGGTTGCTATGAGTGACGGAGATATCGTTTAATACCTACTCCCAGGGTTGCTATGAGCTACGGAGTATAATCCTCTAAGACCTTCTCCCGAGGTTGCTATGAGTGACGGAGATATCCTCTAATACCTACTCCCAGGGTTGCTATGAGATACGGAGTATAATAATCTAAGACCTTCTCCCGAGGTTGCTATGAGTGACGAAGATATCCTTTAATACCTACTCCCAGGGCTGCTATGAGATACGGAGTATAATCCTCTAAGACCTTCTCCCGAGGTTACTATGAGTGACGGAGATATCCTTTAATACCTACTCCCAGGGCTGCTATGAGATACGGAGTATAATCCTCTAAGACCTTCTCCCGAGGTTACTATGAGTGACGGAGATATCCTTTAATACCTACTCCCAGGGCTGCTATGAGCTACGGAGTATAGTCCTCTAAGACCTTCTCCCGAGGTTGCTATGAGCGACGGAGATATCCTTTAATACCTACTCCCAGGGTTGCTATGAGCTACGGAGTATAATCCTCTAAGACCTTCTCCCGAGGTTACTATGAGTGACGGAGATATCCTTTTATACCTACTCCCAGGGCTGCTATGAGATACGGAGTATAATCCTCTAAGACCTTCTCCCGAGGTTACTATGAGTGACGGAGATATCCTTTAATACCTACTCCCAGGGTTGCTATGAGCTACGGAGTATAATAATCTAAGACCTTCTCCCGAGGTTACTATGAGTGACGGAGATATCCTTTAATACCTACTCCCAGGGTTGCTATGAGATACGGAGTATAATCCTCTAAGACCTTCTCCCGAGGTTACTATGAGCGACGGAGATATCCTTTAATACCTACTCCCAGGGTTGCTATGAGCTACGGAGTATAATAATCTAAGACCTTCTCCCGAGGTTGCTATGAGTGACGAAGATATCCTTTAATACCTACTCCCAGGGCTGCTATGAGATACGGAGTATAATCCTCTAAGACCTTCTCCCGAGGTTACTATGAGTGACGGAGATATCCTTTAATACCTACTCCCAGGGCTGCTATGAGATACGGAGTATAATCCTCTAAGACCTTCTCCCGAGGTTGCTATGAGCGACGGAGATATCCTTTAATACCTACTCCCAGGGTTGCTATGAGGTACGGAGTATAATCCTCTAAGACCTTCTCCCGAGGTTACTATGAGTGACGGAGATATCCTTTAATACCTACTCCCAGGGCTGCTATGAGATACGGAGTATAATCCTCTAAGACCTTCTCCCGAGGTTACTATGAGTGACGGAGATATCCTTTAATACCTACTCCCATCGTTGCTATGAGATACGGAGTATAATCCTCTAAGACCTTCTCCCGAGGTTACTATGAGCGACGGAGATATCCTTTAATACCTACTCCCAGGGTTGCTATGAGCTAAGGAGTATAATAATCTAAGACCTTCTCCCGAGGTTGCTATGAGTGACGGAGATATCCTTTAATACCTACTCCCAGGGTTGCTATGAGCTACGGAGTATAATAATCTAAGACCTTCTCCCGAGGTTGCTATGAGTGACGAAGATATCCTTTAATACCTACTCCCAGGGTTGCTATGAGCAACGGAGTATAATCCTCTAAGACCTTCTCCCGAGGTTACTATGAGCGACGGAGATATCCTTTAATACCTACTCCCAGGGTTGCTATGAGCTACGGAGTATAATAATCTAAGACCTTCTCCCGAGGTTGCTATGAGTGACGAAGATGTCCTTTAATACCTACTCCCAGGGTTGCTATGAGCTACGGAGTATAATCCTCTAAGACCTTCTCCCGAGGTTGCTATGAGCGATGGAGATATCCTTTAATACCTACTCCCAGGGCTGCTATGAGTTACGGAGTATAATCCTCTAAGACCTTCTCCCGAGGTTACTATGAGCGACGGAGATATCCTTTAATACCTACTCCCAGGGTTGCTATGAGCTACGGAGTATAATCCTCTAAGACCTTCTCCCGAGGTTGCTATGAGTGACGAAGATATCCTTTAATACCTACTCCCAGGGTTGCTATGAGCTATGGAGTATAATCCTCTAAGACCTTCTCCCGAGGTTACTATGAGCGACGGAGATATCCTTTAATACCTACTCCCAGGGTTGCTATGAGCTACGGAGTATAATCCTCTAAGACCTTCTCCCGAGGTTGCTATGAGTGACGAAGATATCCTTTAATACCTACTCCCAGGGTTGCTATGAGCTACGGAGTATAATCCTCTAAGACCTTCTCCCGAGGTTACTATGAGTGACGGAGATATCCTTTAATACCTACTCCCAGGGCTGCTATGAGATACGGAGTATAATCCTCTAAGACCTTCTCCCGAGGTTACTATGAGCGACGGAGATATCCTTTAATACCTACTCCCAGGGTTGCTATGAGCTACGGAATATAATCCTGTAAGACCTTCTCCCGAGGTTACTATGAGTGACGGAGATATCCTTTAATACCTACTCCCAGGGCTGCTATGAGATACGGAGTATAATCCTCTAAGACCTTCTCCCGAGGTTACTATGAGCGACGGAGATATCCTTTAATACCTACTCCCAGGGTTGCTATGAGCTACGGAGTATAATCCTGTAAGACCTTCTCCCGAGGTTACTATGAGCGACGGAGATATCCTTTAATACCTACTCCCAGGGCTGCTATGAGATACGGAGTATAATCCTCTAAGACCTTCTCCCGAGGTTACTATGAGTGACGGAGATATCCTTTAATACCTACTCCCAGGGCTGCTATGAGATACGGAGTATAATCCTCTAAGACCTTCTCCCGAGGTTGCTATGAGCGACGGAGATATCCTTTAATACCTACTCCCAGGGTTGCTATGAGCTACGGAGTATAATCCTCTAAGACCTTCTCCCGAGGTTACTATGAGCGACGGAGATATCCTTTAATACCTACTCCCAGGGTTGCTATGAGCTACGGAGTATAATCCTCTAAGACCTTCTCCCGAGGTTGCTATGAGTGACGAAGATATCCTTTAATACCTACTCCCAGGGTTGCTATGAGCTACGGAGTATAATCCTCTAAGACCTTCTCGCGAGGTTACTATGAGTGACGGAGATATCCTTTAATACCTACTCCCAGGGCTGCTATGAGATACGGAGTATAATCCTCTAAGACCTTCTCCCGAGGTTACTATGAGCGACGGAGATATCCTTTAATACCTACTCCCAGGGCTGCTATGAGATACGGAGTATAATCCTCTAAGACCTTCTCCCGAGGTTACTATGAGCGACGGAGATATCCTTTAATACCTACTCCCAGGGTTGCTATGAGATACGGAGTATAATCCTGTAAGACCTTCTCCCGAGGTTACTATGAGTGACGGAGATATCCTTTAATACCTACTCCCAGGGCTGCTATGAGATACGGAGTATAATCCTGTAAGACCTTCTCCCGAGGTTACTATGAGCGACGGAGATAGCCTTTAATACCTACTCCCAGGGTTGCTATGAGCTACGGAGTATAATCCTGTAAGACCTTCTCCCGAGGTTACTATGAGCGACGGAGATATCCTTTAATACCTACTCCCAGGGCTGCTATGAGCTACGGAGTATAATCCTCTAAGACCTTCTCCCGAGGTTACTATGAGCGACGGAGATATCCTTTAATACCTACTCCCAGGGCTGCTATGAGATACGGAGTATAATCCTCTAAGACCTTCTCCCGAGGTTACTATGAGCGACGGAGATATCCTTTAATACCTACTCCCAGGGTTGCTATGAGATACGGAGTATAATCCTCTAAGACCTTCTCCCGAGGTTACTATGAGCGACGGAGATATCCTTTAATACCTACTCCCAGGGCTGCTATGAGATACGGAGTATAATCCTCTAAGACCTTCTCCCGAGGTTACTATGAGCGACGGAGATATCCTTTAATACCTACTCCCAGGGATGCTATGAGATACGGAGTATAATCCTCTAAGACCTTCTCCCGAGGTTACTATGAGTGACGGAGATATCCTTTAATACCTACTCCCAGGGTTGCTATGAGATACGGAGTATAATCCTCTAAGACCTTCTCCCGATGTTACTATGAGTGACGGAGATATCCTTTAATACCTACTCCCAGGGTTGCTATGAGATACGGAGTATAATCCTCTAAGACCTTCTCCCGAGGTTACTATGAGTGACGGAGATATCCTTTAATACCTACTCCCAGGGTTGCTATGAGATACGGAGTATAATCCTCTAAGACCTTCTCCCGAGGTTACTATGAGTGACGGAGATATCCTTTAATACCTACTCCCAGGGTTGCTATGAGATACGGAGTATAATCCTCTAAGACCTTCTCCCGAGGTTACTATGAGTGACGGAGATATCCTTTAATACCTACTCCCAGGGTTGCTATGAGATACGGAGTATAATCCTCTAAGACCTTCTCCCGAGGTTACTATGAGTGACGGAGATATCCTTTAATACCTACTCCCAGGGTTGCTATGAGATACGGAGTATAATCCTCTAAGACCTTCTCCCGAGGTTACTATGAGTGACGGAGATATCCTTTAACACCTACTCCCAGGGTTGCTATCAGATACGGAGTATAATCCTCTAAGACCTTCTCCCGAGGTTACTATGAGTGACGGAGATATCCTTTAATACCTACTCCCAGGGTTGCTATGAGATACGGAGTATAATCCTCTAAGACCTTCTCCCGAGGTTACTATGAGTGACGGAGATATCCTTTAATACCTACTCCCAGGGTTGCTATGAGATACGGAGTATAATAATCTAAGACCTTCTCCCGAGGTTACTATGAGTGACGGAGATATCCTTTAATACCTACTCCCAGGGTTGCTATGAGATACGGAGTATAATCCTCTAAGACCTTCTCCCGAGGTTACTATGAGTGACGGAGATATCCTTTAATACCTACTCCCAGGGTTGCTATGAGATACGGAGTATAATCCTCTAAGACCTTCTCCCGAGGTTACTATGAGTGACGGAGATATCCTTTAATACCTACTCCCAGGGTTGCTATGAGATACGGAGTATAATCCTCTAAGACCTTCTCCCGAGGTTACTATGAGTGACGGAGATATCCTTTAATACCTACTCCCAGGGTTGCTATGAGATACGGAGTATAATCCTCTAAGACCTTCTCCCGAGGTTACTATGAGTGACGGAGATATCCTTTAATACCTACTCCCAGGGTTGCTATGAGATACGGAGTATAATCCTCTAAGACCTTCTCCCGAGGTTACTATGAGTGACGGAGATATCCTTTAATACCTACTCCCAGGGTTGCTATGAGATACGGAGTATAATAATCTAAGACCTTCTCCCGAGGTTACTATGAGTGACGGAGATATCCTTTAATACCTACTCCCAGGGTTGCTATGAGATACGGAGTATAATCCTCTAAGACCTTCTCCCGAGGTTACTATGAGTGACGGAGATATCCTTTAATACCTACTCCCAGGGTTGCTATGAGATACGGAGTATAATAATCTAAGACCTTCTCCCGAGGTTACTATGAGTGACGGAGATATCCTTTAATACCTACTCCCAGGGTTGCTATGAGATACGGAGTATAATCCTCTAAGACCTTCTCCCGAGGTTACTATGAGTGACGGAGATATCCTTTAATACCTACTCCCAGGGTTGCTATGAGATACGGAGTATAATCCTCTAAGACCTTCTCCCGAGGTTACTATGAGTGACGGAGATATCCTTTAATACCTACTCCCAGGGTTGCTATGAGATACGGAGTATAATAATCTAAGACCTTCTCCCGAGGTTACTATGAGTGACGGAGATATCCTTTAATACCTACTCCCAGGGTTGCTATGAGATACGGAGTATAATCCTCTAAGACCTTCTCCCGAGGTTACTATGAGTGACGGAGATATCCTTTAATACCTACTCCCAGGGTTGCTATGAGATACGGAGTATAATAATCTAAGACCTTCTCCCGAGGTTACTATGAGTGACGGAGATATCCTTTAATACCTACTCCCAGGGTTGCTATGAGATACGGAGTATAATCCTCTAAGACCTTCTCCCGAGGTTACTATGAGTGACGGAGATATCCTTTAATACCTACTCCCAGGGTTGCTATGAGATACGGAGTATAATCCTCTAAGACCTTCTCCCGAGGTTACTATGAGTGACGGAGATATCCTTTAATACCTACTCCCAGGGCTGCTATGAGATACGGAGTATAATCCTCTAAGACCTTCTCCCGAGGTTACTATGAGTGACGGAGATATCCTTTAATACCTACTCCCAGGGTTGCTATGAGATACGGAGTATAATCCTCTAAGACCTTCTCCCGAGGTTACTATGAGTGACGGAGATATCCTTTAATACCTACTCCCAGGGTTGCTATGAGATACGGAGTATAATCCTCTAAGACCTTCTCCCGAGGTTACTATGAGTGACGGAGATATCCTTTAATACCTACTCCCAGGGTTGCTATGAGATACGGAGTATAATCCTCTAAGACCTTCTCCCGAGGTTACTATGAGTGACGGAGATATCCTTTAATACCTACTCCCAGGGTTGCTATGAGATACGGAGTATAATCCTCTAAGACCTTCTCCAGGGTTACTATGAGTGACGGAGATATCCTTTAATACCTACTCCCAGGGTTGCTATGAGATACGGAGTATAATCCTCTAAGACCTTCTCCCGAGGTTACTATGAGTGACGGAGATATCCTTTAATACCTACTCCCAGGGTTGCTATGAGATACGGAGTATAATAATCTAAGACCTTCTCCTGAGGTTACTATGAGTGACGGAGATATCCTTTAATACCTACTCCCAGGGCTGCTATGAGATACGGAGTATAATCCTCTAAGACCTTCTACCGAGGTTACTATGAGTGACGGAGATATCCTTTAATACCTACTCCCAGGGTTGCTATGAGATACGGAGTATAACCCTCTAAGACCTTCTCCCGAGGTTACTATGAGTGACGGAGATATCCTTTAATACCTACTCCCAGGGTTGCTATGAGATACGGAGTATAATCCTCTAAGACCTTCTCCCGAGGTTACTATGAGTGACGGAGATATCCTTTAATACCTACTCCCAGGGTTGCTATGAGATACGGAGTATAATCCTCTAAGACCTTCTCCCGAGGTTACTATGAGTGACGGAGATATCCTTTAATACCTACTCCCAGGGTTGCTATGAGATACGGAGTATAATCCTCTAAGACCTTCTCCCGAGGTTACTATGAGTGACGGAGATATCCTTTAATACCTACTCCCAGGGTTGCTATGAGATACGGAGTATAATCCTCTAAGACCTTCTCCCGAGGTTACTATGAGTGACGGAGATATCCTTTAATACCTACTCCCAGGGTTGCTATGAGATACGGAGTATAATCCTCTAAGACCTTCTCCCGAGGTTACTATGAGTGACGGAGATATCCTTTAATACCTACTCCCAGGGTTGCTATGAGATACGGAGTATAATCCTCTAAGACCTTCTCCCGAGGTTACTATGAGTGACGGAGATATCCTTTAATACCTACTCCCAGGGTTGCTATGAGATACGGAGTATAATCCTCTAAGACCTTCTCCCGAGGTTACTATGAGTGACGGAGATATCCTTTAATACCTACTCCCAGGGTTGCTATGAGATACGGAGTATAATCCTCTAAGACCTTCTCCCGAGGTTACTATGAGTGACGGAGATATCCTTTAATACCTACTCCCAGGGTTGCTATGAGATACGGAGTATAATAATCTAAGACCTTCTCCCGAGGTTACTATGAGTGACGGAGATATCCTTTAATACCTACTCCCAGGGTTGCTATGAGATACGGAGTATAATCCTCTAAGACCTTCTCCCGAGGTTACTATGAGTGACGGAGATATCCTTTAATACCTACTCCCAGGGTTGCTATGAGATACGGAGTATAATCCTCTAAGACCTTCTCCCGAGGTTACTATGAGTGACGGAGATATCCTTTAATACCTACTCCCAGGGTTGCTATGAGATACGGAGTATAATAATCTAAGACCTTCTCCCGAGGTTACTATGAGTGACGGAGATATCCTTTAATACCTACTCCCAGGGTTGCTATGAGATACGGAGTATAATACTCTAAGACCTTCTCCCGAGGTTACTATGAGTGACGGAGATATCCTTTAATACCTACTCCCAGGGTTGCTATGAGATACGGAGTATAATAATCTAAGACCTTCTCCCGAGGTTACTATGAGTGACGGAGATATCCTTTAATACCTACTCCCAGGGTTGCTATGAGATACGGAGTATAATCCTCTAAGACCTTCTCCCGAGGTTACTATGAGTGACGGAGATATCCTTTAATACCTACTCCCAGGGTTGCTATGAGATACGGAGTATAATACTCTAAGACCTTCTCCCGAGGTTACTATGAGTGACGGAGATATCCTTTAATACCTACTCCCAGGGTTGCTATGAGATACGGAGTATAATAATCTAAGACCTTCTCCCGAGGTTACTATGAGTGACGGAGATATCCTTTAATACCTACTCCCAGGGTTGCTATGAGATACGGAGTATAATAATCTAAGACCTTCTCCCGAGGTTACTATGAGTGACGGAGATATCCTTTAATACCTACTCCCAGGGTTGCTATGAGATACGGAGTATAATAATCTAAGACCTTCTCCCGAGGTTACTATGAGTGACGGAGATATCCTTTAATACCTACTCCCAGGGTTGCTATGAGATACGGAGTATAATCCTCTAAGACCTTCTCCCGAGGTTACTATGAGTGACGGAGATATCCTTTAATACCTACTCCCAGGGTTGCTATGAGATACGGAGTATAATAATCTAAGACCTTCTCCCGAGGTTACTATGAGTGACGGAGATATCCTTTAATACCTACTCCCAGGGTTGCTATGAGATACGGAGTATAATCCTCTAAGACCTTCTCCCGAGGTTACTATGAGTGACGGAGATATCCTTTAATACCTACTCCCAGGGTTGCTATGAGATACGGAGTATAATCCTCTAAGACCTTCTCCCGAGGTTACTATGAGTGACGGAGATATCCTTTAATACCTACTCCCAGGGTTGCTATGAGATACGGAGTATAATACTCTAAGACCTTCTCCCGAGGTTACTATGAGTGACGGAGATATCCTTTAATACCTACTCCCAGGGTTGCTATGAGATACGGAGTATAATCCTCTAAGACCTTCTCCCGAGGTTACTATGAGTGACGGAGATATCCTTTAATACCTACTCCCAGGGTTGCTATGAGATACGGAGTATAATCCTCTAAGACCTTCTCCCGAGGTTACTATGAGTGACGGAGATATCCTTTAATACCTACTCCCAGGGTTGCTATGAGATACGGAGTATAATCCTCTAAGACCTTCTCCCGAGGTTACTATGAGTGACGGAGATATCCTTTAATACCTACTCCCAGGGTTGCTATGAGATACGGAGTATAATCCTCTAAGACCTTCTCCCGAGGTTACTATGAGTGACGGAGATATCCTTTAATACCTACTCCCAGGGTTGCTATGAGATACGGAGTATAATCCTCTAAGACCTTCTCCCGAGGTTACTATGAGTGACGGAGATATCCTTTAATACCTACTCCCAGGGTTGCTATGAGATACGGAGTATAATCCTCTAAGACCTTCTCCCGAGGTTACTATGAGTGACGGAGATATCCTTTAATACCTACTCCCAGGGTTGCTATGAGATACGGAGTATAATCCTCTAAGACCTTCTCCCGAGGTTACTATGAGTGACGGAGATATCCTTTAATACCTACTCCCAGGGTTGCTATGAGATACGGAGTATAATCCTCTAAGACCTTCTCCCGAGGTTACTATGAGTGACGGAGATATCCTTTAATACCTACTCCCAGGGTTGCTATGAGATACGGAGTATAATCCTCTAAGACCTTCTCCCGAGGTTACTATGAGTGACGGAGATATCCTTTAATACCTACTCCCAGGGTTGCTATGAGATACGGAGTATAATCCTCTAAGACCTTCTCCCGAGGTTACTATGAGTGACGGAGATATCCTTTAATACCTACTCCCAGGGTTGCTATGAGATACGGAGTATAATCCTCTAAGACCTTCTCCCGAGGTTACTATGAGTGACGGAGATATCCTTTAATACCTACTCCCAGGGTTGCTATGAGATACGGAGTATAATAATCTAAGACCTTCTCCCGAGGTTACTATGAGTGACGGAGATATCCTTTAATACCTACTCCCAGGGTTGCTATGAGATACGGAGTATAATCCTCTAAGACCTTCTCCCGAGGTTACTATGAGTGACGGAGATATCCTTTAATACCTACTCCCAGGGTTGCTATGAGATACGGAGTATAATCCTCTAAGACCTTCTCCCGAGGTTACTATGAGTGACGGAGATATCCTTTAATACCTACTCCCAGGGTTGCTATGAGATACGGAGTATAATCCTCTAAGACCTTCTCCCGAGGTTACTATGAGTGACGGAGATATCCTTTAATACCTACTCCCAGGGTTGCTATGAGATACGGAGTATAATCCTCTAAGACCTTCTCCCGAGGTTACTATGAGTGACGGAGATATCCTTTAATACCTACTCCCAGGGTTGCTATGAGATACGGAGTATAATAATCTAAGACCTTCTCCCGAGGTTACTATGAGTGACGGAGATATCCTTTAATACCTACTCCCAGGGTTGCTATGAGATACGGAGTATAATCCTCTAAGACCTTCTCCCGAGGTTACTATGAGTGACGGAGATATCCTTTAATACCTACTCCCAGGGTTGCTATGAGATACGGAGTATAATAATCTAAGACCTTCTCCCGAGGTTACTATGAGTGACGGAGATATCCTTTAATACCTACTCCCAGGGTTGCTATGAGATACGGAGTATAATAATCTAAGACCTTCTCCCGAGGTTACTATGAGTGACGGAGATATCCTTTAATACCTACTCCCAGGGTTGCTATGAGATACGGAGTATAATAATCTAAGACCTTCTCCCGAGGTTACTATGAGTGACGGAGATATCCTTTAATACCTACTCCCAGGGTTGCTATGAGATACGGAGTATAATAATCTAAGACCTTCTCCCGAGGTTACTATGAGTGACGGAGATATCCTTTAATACCTACTCCCAGGGTTGCTATGAGATACGGAGTATAATAATCTAAGACCTTCTCCCGAGGTTACTATGAGTGACGGAGATATCCTTTAATACCTACTCCCAGGGTTGCTATGAGATACGGAGTATAATAATCTAAGACCTTCTCCCGAGGTTACTATGAGTGACGGAGATATCCTTTAATACCTACTCCCAGGGTTGCTATGAGATACGGAGTATAATAATCTAAGACCTTCTCCCGAGGTTACTATGAGTGACGGAGATATCCTTTAATACCTACTCCCAGGGTTGCTATGAGATACGGAGTATAATAATCTAAGACCTTCTCCCGAGGTTACTATGAGTGACGGAGATATCCTTTAATACCTACTCCCAGGGTTGCTATGAGATACGGAGTATAATAATCTAAGACCTTCTCCCGAGGTTACTATGAGTGACGGAGATATCCTTTAATACCTACTCCCAGGGTTGCTATGAGATACGGAGTATAATAATCTAAGACCTTCTCCCGAGGTTACTATGAGTGACGGAGATATCCTTTAATACCTACTCCCAGGGTTGCTATGAGATACGGAGTATAATAATCTAAGACCTTCTCCCGAGGTTACTATGAGTGACGGAGATATCCTTTAATACCTACTCCCAGGGTTGCTATGAGATACGGAGTATAATAATCTAAGACCTTCTCCCGAGGTTACTATGAGTGACGGAGATATCCTTTAATACCTACTCCCAGGGTTGCTATGAGATACGGAGTATAATAATCTAAGACCTTCTCCCGAGGTTACTATGAGTGACGGAGATATCCTTTAATACCTACTCCCAGGGTTGCTATGAGATACGGAGTATAATAATCTAAGACCTTCTCCCGAGGTTACTATGAGTGACGGAGATATCCTTTAATACCTACTCCCAGGGTTGCTATGAGATACGGAGTATAATAATCTAAGACCTTCTCCCGAGGTTACTATGAGTGACGGAGATATCCTTTAATACCTACTCCCAGGGTTGCTATGAGATACGGAGTATAATAATCTAAGACCTTCTCCCGAGGTTACTATGAGTGACGGAGATATCCTTTAATACCTACTCCCAGGGTTGCTATGAGATACGGAGTATAATCCTCTAAGACCTTCTCCCGAGGTTACTATGAGTGACGGAGATATCCTTTAATACCTACTCCCAGGGTTGCTATGAGATACGGAGTATAATAATCTAAGACCTTCTCCCGAGGTTACTATGAGTGACGGAGATATCCTTTAATACCTACTCCCAGGGTTGCTATGAGATACGGAGTATAATAATCTAAGACCTTCTCCCGAGGTTACTATGAGTGACGGAGATATCCTTTAATACCTACTCCCAGGGTTGCTATGAGATACGGAGTATAATAATCTAAGACCTTCTCCCGAGGTTACTATGAGTGACGGAGATATCCTTTAATACCTACTCCCAGGGTTGCTATGAGATACGGAGTATAATAATCTAAGACCTTCTCCCGAGGTTACTATGAGTGACGGAGATATCCTTTAATACCTACTCCGAGGGTTGCTATGAGATACGGAGTATAATAATCTAAGACCTTCTCCCGAGGTTACTATGAGTGACGGAGATATCCTTTAATACCTACTCCCAGGGTTGCTATGAGATACGGAGTATAATCCTCTAAGACCTTCTCCCGAGGTTACTATGAGTGACGGAGATATCCTTTAATACCTACTCCCAGGGTTGCTATGAGATACGGAGTATAATAATCTAAGACCTTCTCCCGAGGTTGCTATGAGTGACGGAGATATCCTTTAATACCTACTCCCAGGGTTGCTATGAGATACGGAGTATAATAATCTAAGACCTTCTCCCGAGGTTACTATGAGTGACGGAGATATCCTTTAATACCTACTCCCAGGGTTGCTATGAGATACGGAGTATAATCCTCTAAGACCTTCTCCCGAGGTTACTATGAGTGACGGAGATATCCTTTAATACCTACTCCCAGGGTTGCTATGAGATACGGAGTATAATAATCTAAGACCTTCTCCCGAGGTTACTATGAGTGACGGAGATATCCTTTAATACCTACTCCCAGGGTTGCTATGAGATACGGAGTATAATAATCTAAGACCTTCTCCCGAGGTTACTATGAGTGACGGAGATATCCTTTAATACCTACTCCCAGGGTTGCTATGAGATACGGAGTATAATAATCTAAGACCTTCTCCCGAGGTTACTATGAGTGACGGAGATATCCTTTAATACCTACTCCCAGGGTTGCTATGAGATACGGAGTATAATAATCTAAGACCTTCTCCCGAGGTTACTATGAGTGACGGAGATATCCTTTAATACCTACTCCCAGGGTTGCTATGAGATACGGAGTATAATCCTCTAAGACCTTCTCCCGAGGCCGGCATCATGAAGCGGACTAACAGCAAGAAGATCTTCATGAGTATCAAGATCCTTAGGAACAGTTCTAATCCAGATTAAAATCTAAGCTGTATGCGTCAGATCAGTCATCATCATCATAGATATTCTGTCAGTGTTGGCAGGTCATTTTCTGCAACTGACAAGCTTCCACGCTCCACGCTCTTCAGCTAACCTTTTCGTTTTCACTTACGATTTTTCTGTTTTGATATCGTCCATTAATTGTAGTCTTCTTCGCCCCCACTTTCTCTTTCCTATCACAATATTCTTTAGCACGTTCCTCATGATACAATTTTTACTTAGCCAGTGTCCCAACCAGTTTTTCTTCCTCTTGTGAATAATATCTAAAATTATTTTCTTTCCCACAATTTCTAAGACATTTTCATTTCTTTTCCGTTCATGACTAATGAAAAATACTCAGACTGATCAATGATGATTTTCGATTTATTGTGGGAGGCGCGGTGGCTCAGTGGTAGAGCGGTGCTTGGAGTACCTGGTTCGATCCCAGCTCGCACCGTGTGGAGTTTGTGGTGGACAAACACCGTGCTCGTGGGGTCTTCTCAGGGTTCTCCCGTTTCCTCCCACTTTCTTCATTCCACCATTTCATTCATTTCTCATAATCACCGTCTCCTTTAGCATAAAGGTCGGACGTAAAACTCAAAGATATCATTTCATTTTATTTTCAATTTATTGTGAATATGAGCACTTAATTCTTCAACTCTTCTAGTAACATCTTTGAGTTCAACTTTTTCTTATCTGAGAACTCTGATAATTTCTACTGAACATTTATTTATTTATTTATTTATTTATTTATTGTTTTACAAATTCATCATCAAATAAACATTGTTTTGTCTTCTTTATTTCTAAATTCACGTCAAAAGAAGCGAGGAGAGAATAACTAAATATGTGGCTTTGAAAAAAAATCTTTGAGCATTAACCCTTTTCTTTAAGTCTATGATAATTGTAGCGCGTGCCATTTTCCTACATGATTCTGGTTGTATAATGGTGGCTGAGATTGTATTCTTTGTGACACGAGAGAACTTGTAAACACACAAGACACTATGCTTTATTGTCTTGATGTTTATGAAAAGAAATTCATTTTCCCACTTATCTTGAAACTTTCTGTTTCCATCACTAATCTTCCTTTTCTTACTCGTACTGAAGTGGCACTGACAAAAGACGACTCAAAATAACGTAATTCTTGAGGAAATGCCTTTCAATTCTGAAGTATGACGTAATGTAACAGTCTGTTCTTCTTCTTCTTCTTCTTCTGCGGTTGCTACTTGCCTTAGCGAAGATCACTCTCCCGGCAATTATAGACAGTGTTATCAAAAGAAACAGATGAAGAATTTAGATGAATCTTTAGAGATGCTTATAAGATGCTAAATAACGTAGATCTTTGTAGATAAAGATAATACGCAGTGAGAACAGGTGGGGATAAGGTAAAAATTAACGAATCTACATTAAATGGACCAGAACCGTGAAATTTATGAAGCATATAGAGAAATGGCTGGCGATATTGCTGGTATAGAGGACAAGAGAAATGAGATGATTGATGGAGCCAGTATCGAGACCACATTTACAAAGTGCAGTAGTGCGTTTTCGGAGAAGATATAAGGGTTGGGGAGTATACATAATGTGAAGTCTGTTACGGAGCAGAAAATGGAGGTAGGAGGGAGAGAAAGTATATTGAATGAACCAAGATGGAGAGCGGAGAGAAGAAGGATGCTGGGAGTACCAACGTGCCTTTGTACATGGGGCATTATAAGCAGTCCAGCGTTGATAATGAAGCGTAATAAGTCGTGGAAAAAGGCGAGACTGAAAGATCTATGGGAGTGCCGTGCAGGGCTCCGAAACGGGCTGCGGCATCAGCTAGAGAATTCCCGAGGATGCCGACATGACCTTTGGACCAAATTAAGCAGGAAGGAAGTCCAACGGTATAGAAGAAGACGAATTTCATAAAGAATCCAGGAGGGTTTCGAAGTCCACGGGGAAGATTATAGAGATTGGAGGAGAGATTTAGAATCTGTGGCGATACAGATAGATGTATACTGATGCTGAAGAGAATGAAGAAGAGTCGCAAACATGGCATAAGCTTCAGTAAGAAAGGTAGAAATATAATGGGGCAATTTAAAGCTGAAACATTACTGAAGAGAGGAATCGTAAAAGGCTGATCCCAAATGCAAGCCCTGGCCAGAACCGTTGGAAAGATTCACAACCACTCATTTTTCACGTTGCAGCATGAGCAGAAATGGTACGCTTAGTTTTTTTAGGTACCTAAATTAAATTTATTTTTTGTTTCCGCGCTTAGAACATATATCCACTTTGTTTATAGTCCCAGTCATTATATATTGTAAGTATTAAAAAAAAATATATGTATCCAAAGAAATATATGAAGAAAATGATAACACTTCTCTTCTTGAGGGCCGCGTGAGAAGACCTCGCGTGTAGACGGCCCATAGTTGGCTATCCCTGGGCTACACAATAGTACTTAATAAAAGAGTAACGATGACGTTATTTAGTGAAAATATTTTAAATTTATGTTTTATTTTCCTATTAACAAAGTTTAGAAACATCTAGGTAAAAAGAGAGCTCCCGCTTACTTATGTAGTTATAGCTGTAGGTTCACATCTCAATAGCTTCGGTGTTGAAAAAGACGTTAAAATCCGGAAACCAACCATATTACAACAATCAGGTAAAGAGAAGTTTCAGACATCAACACGAAGAGAGGAAAGGGGTTTTTGAAAAGGAATTGACCGTTACATATTATACGTTGGGTATACACGTGGGTCATTCAGTGACGACGTCAGCTTTAAGTTCTTAGGGGGGCAAAGGAGGGGCAGATACATTTTCGGGGGGCGGCTATTGGCATACCAGAAATGGCATATTTATTACGTTTGACTTATTTTACATTACATTGTGTATTTCGTTGCTGTTTTTATGTTAGATCTATATGATTATAAATTAAACTTATTTCAAATAAAATTTGTAACTAACAAATAAGTAACGTCTGCACATGAAATATTTTTCAATGAAACTTTTGAAGCCTAAACATAAATTGAATTACTTTCGCGTATGCTACAAGTAACACATTCGTCTAGATGCTACGTCTCTCTCTCTCTCTCTCTCTCTCTCTCTCTCTCTATATATATATATATATATATATATATATATATATATATATATATATATATATATATATATATATGTAGAGAGAGAGACAGAGAGAGAATTTACGAGGAGCTACTGAAAATGTCGTAGTCCAATCCAGAAGGAGTGTAGGTACTAGGTAGAAAAATGAAAACATATCTCTGTATGTACAAATATAAATTTTCATATTAATAATGAAATTCTTATTGTTTCTCAGGCCTCTGAAGTGATTATGTGTGCCCAAACAGATAATTTCACAAACATCCAGATCCTTACTGTTATAACATTTTTGTTCCACCAAGGAAAGTGACCGAAGTAAATTAATTAGGAAATCAGTGAAACACCACGGGACTCTCCTCCGTTATATATAGTGGTGAAGAAGTAAGTGGCTTAGTATAAACGTAGCAATTTCTCAACAAATTATGCTTTACATCCAGAATGATTAAAAGCAATGACTCTTCCCGAAGTCATGAATGCAATTGTGACATTATTTTTGAAAATTACAGCATTTCAGCCAGTGGTGTATATACCCTGGGGCTGGAGGGCCTAGGCCACCCCAGCTTTTGAGTGACAAAAATAATTTAAGCTATTATTTATATAGTTTTTAAAGTGTATAGTAAACTCACGATATGCTTATTATAGTCTGAGGTCTGGCTGCACCCCGCTTTCTCAGTTCTGGGCATTTCTTTGGAACTCGTCGGTAGCATAATTCAGAATGGCTTGGGTATGCTCAAAGTTTACGGCATAATGGGTTCCCAAAATGTCTATCAGGAGAATAAAAGAGTAACGGCATCAAGAGAAGTCTTCTTCCAATTTGACCCTAATGCTGATCAATTTCGCTCACGAATAGTAACCATAGGCGAAATATGGTTGCGCCACCATGATCCTGAAACGAAACAAGAATCAATGGAGTAGTAGCATTCATTTCTCCATTGCTCCAAGAAGTTCAAGACACAGAAGTAGGTTGAGAGACTGTTTGCAACATTCTTCTGGTATAAGTATGGAGTCGTACTCACAAACTACCTCCGCAACGGTCAGATATTTAATTCAGAATCTCTACATTACTTACAAAACCGAAAGAAAAATTCAAAGTTCAACGCCGCGGAAAATGAAAAGAAAGGAATTCTGATCCTTCAGGAGAATACACCTGTCCATCAAGCCCCTGCGAACACAACTGGCATTGCATGATCTAGGGTTTCAATGTCTAGATCATCATTCTTATTCCGCAGATTTAGCTCCGTCTAACTATTACGTATACTTATTTCCCAAACTTAAATAGAACTTGAAAGGACTCCATTTTAGATCTGATAGAGGTAGTGCTACGAACAGTGGTGCAAGGAAATCTTCAGATTTTTTAACTCTTCTGCAAAAAGTGGAGCACTGTACAAGGTAGTATATTGACTCTCGGGGAAGGGTAGAAGAAGTAAAACTTCACCATTTCACGTGCACTCCATCTGGGTTGGACTACGAATTTTTCAGCAGTTCCTAGTCAATACGGTAGACGTCCCGTCAGTACTTTGAAACAAAATAAGTAAGGGAGCACTAGTATAAACCAATTACTAACTAAAGATCAGTACTCTGACAATACGTTTTATTGGGAATCAATTTAATTCCATAAATTTATTATTATCTTTTGCAGAAAGGGAAAAGACAACTATTTTTATCTCCTTCAAAAAAATAAGCTCTGATAGTTGCAAACTAAGCTGTTATAAGCACATCCTCTGAATATTGAAAGCAGAGAATAATGTTTCAGAAAAAAGAAGTTTTAAATAAAACAAAATATGAAACTGAAAACTTCAAACCTGGATAATTACAAACAAAAAATGAAATCTTTGAGTTTTACGTCCCACGGTTATGCCTGTTAGGCTAAAGGAGACGGTGATGATGAGTAATGAATGAAATGGTGGAATGAAGAAAGTGGGAGAAAACGGGAGAACTCCAAGGAAACCCACGCGCAAGGTGTTTGTTCACCACAATGTTCACTTGGCGGGGGCTGGGATCGAACTCGGGATCCCAAGCACCAAATACAAACAAGTTTTGTAACTGGTTTTACCTTTCTTTTGTTTCCAATCGAAGTTGATCCAATGAGAAGAAAACAAGTCGACCAAATCTACTATTGTTCGCTAGGCACAATAATTAAAAATCATAAGAAAGAAGTGTAACTAAAATTTACCTCTAAAGATGCTAAATTAGAAAACAGAAATATGCGTGCATACCCAGATGCTCAAAGAAGAGAGACTGAGGACTAATCTGCCACATAGTAAATGCATGGAAAGTAGACTACAATTTGACAATGAGATTAGTTATGATACTCATATAAAATACTATATGTAGAATGTTTAAAGATTGTAAGAGTCTGGGGGGGGGGCAGTCTAGGTGGCAGTCAGGGGGGCAGAAGTAGCTACTAGGGGGGCGCTCGCCCCCTTGCCCCCCTCTGGCGTCGTCACTGGGGTCATTCAATATATAAGTTTCCCTAAGCTGTAAAATATATATATATATATTTCTTAAGACACATTTGTAAACTATACGTATGGGTGGGCCCTTCCTCGCTTTCCCACATAATTCCCATTGAGATTCAGGAATTTGTCTCGCCGTTGTACCAATTTGTCCAACCCCTTTGAAACAAAAATCCGGGCTCTGGCTATTTAGCACTATCTCACATTGCGCTTCACTCTTTCATCACCAGTTGACAGGAGACTAGTTTACTTATGTCAAACTCAATATCTTCTTCAGGGAAATGCAATCCAACATAAGCGATCTGGTCTCTTTTTGACGATAACGCCCACCCCCACTCAGCACGCAAACAAGACACAAAATTGAAGAATTAGGCTGGGAATGGCTGCTGCCCCACTCTCCTTATTGCCTTAATTTAGCGCCGACTAACTTTTCCATATTTCTCCGGTGTTAAAGTCTGCATTGCAAGATGAACGTTTCAAAACAGACGAAGTGAAGCGACGATATAGATATGAGGAGACTGCTAAATAGCCAAGAGCCCTGATTTTTTTTTTGCGAACGGTTTGGATAAATTTATGCAACGGTGAGACAAATGTCTGAATCTCAATGGAGATTATGTGGCGAGGTGAGGAAAGACCCACCCATACCTGTATGTATAGTTTACACATGTCTCTTAAAAATAAATATTTTACAGCTTAGGGAAACTTATATAGTGAACGACCCACGTATATATAGCAGATATGCTACTATTTTAGCATTCGGCTGAAGACACTGAGAAAACCTGAAAAAACAATGAGAATGACTGGCAAAGGGAATCGAATGTGAGACCTCCTGATCACAAAACTAGAAGGCAAACCGTTCAGTTGCAAGAAATGGACTAGGATTTATATATAGAAGTAGTGGCGTACACAGAATTTCATTAAAGGAGTAGTTCAAGCTTTCAAGTTTATGGTATTTTAGGACTTTTGTATGAATATCTTAATATGGTGAATGAGTATATTTTCATATTTGTTGAAGGATAGGAAGGTTAAAGCACGAAAACTCACCCTTTGCGTACGACACTCTGTAGAAGGTACTATTATATCATTCTTCTGGTGAGAGTAAGGACAATGTCAAGTGTCTGGATCTGAATTGTAAACTCTCAAATACAAAAACGATAATGGTGATCGAAACCATTTACCTATGACCACTTGTTAAAGAGTCTTTTTCTTTAATAATATTTAAAGGAAATTTTAGTTACACAATCATTACGAAGAACCGGCTCCGTCAAGACATTCTATAACATAAATTAAATGAATAGTGTCCCAATCACATAAGTTACGAAAGATGCATCAGATTCTGTTCCCAGAACATTGAAATCAATAGTTATTTCTTGGATACGATTGAAAAGGCATTTAAAAAAAAAAAGGGGGAGAACAAGTCGTACCGTAATGGACATAAAATTAATCGTTCAAAGAAGCATGACTCTTTATACAATAGAAGATTGGATACAAAGGCAATCAAATGATGCCAAAGAATAGACGTTATAAATCCTAATAATATCATATCAAACGTTTCAATTCATAATTTCAATTGGAACCTTAAAAAAAAAGTTCGCTCAAAAGCCTATTACGTAAGGACTGCTTTTTGATTATCAAAACTTCGGAGGTGGTTTATGACTTGTTAATATTGTTAATGGTATATTTATTGGTATAAAAAAGACTCGTAGCTAGAACGGATAACGTTCATAAGACTTAAACGGCACAAGACCTAAACGGCATAAGACCTAAATTTTAGATCTTGTGCCGTTTAGACCTTGCGTCGTTTAGGTCTTGTGCCGCCAAATGATTTTTAGGTCTTGTGCAGTTTAGGTCTTACACCGTTTAGATCTTGTCCCGTTGAGGTTTTGCGCATTTTTCATTCACTTGCGTTAGTTCTGAAATTCGCCACAAACACACGAAACTGCGACGATGCAGTAACTAGCCTAGTTGGCAATAATGTTACGAACGTAGCTAATTCCAACGGTAACAGCTACATTTGTAACACTAAAATTATTTTTATTATCATATGCTGCAGTTATACATGAATTACGTAATATAACTTATTTCATTGTAAGAATTAATTATATAATTGATTAAGAAATTCGTTTCTTTTAAATGGAGATAGCCTACGAGAATCCCATGACAAATTCCTAAAAAGAGAATTAAATAAAAATGATTAAAAGCCATCTTTTACCAGACTTTTCTGAAGCCAAGCAAACATTCAGAATTGCAATATATGTACTCTGGGGAGTGTATTTTATTATTAAGAGTAGGACAAAAGGGCCACTCTAACTTTCCAAAAACAGAACAAAAGCCCACGGAACTTTACTTAATTAGGACAAACACCCAATAGATATTTTACAAGTAAACATTAAAAACCCGCTTTATACATTAAGAGCACAATAAATTTAAGATTCAAAGATCGTTTGTATACAATACAGTACAATTACTACATTTCACAGTGTGTTCTGATACAGTTTCACTGCAAAATTTGCGTTTTTCTTTGCTGTTATCGGTACAGCAGTTATAATAAATTTTGTTATTTTTTTGCGTTGCGTTGCTTTGCGGAGTCTACTATGGCATATGTCCCAAGGACATATTATAATAATTCACACCCCTATTTCTTCCTTCTCTTCGATATACGTGTATAAAAAACTTCCTCAGTAGTAACTACGCCACAAGTACTATGTACTGTTCAAATTTCAAGTTTCTACCTTAAAAGGTTTGGTCTAGCTTTGATCAACCATTCGGTCAAACCTTCTTCTTTCATATATACAGGGTGGAAAGTAACTCCACCGAAAACTTTGGGAGGCGATTTCTTATACGAAAAAAAAAAAAAAAAAAGTTCTAATAAACATGGCTCGAAAAACATCTTTCAGAGTTATGAACCTCCGAAAATTCGAAAAATGACGTTTCAAAACGCCCTGATTTAGAAACTATTGGACCTGTCTCAAGTGGTTTAAGGAATTACATAGGAACTAGTATGCGATGCGGTGAATCCATCCAGTTTTTCGGTGGAGTTACCTTCCACCCTCTCTCTCTCTCTCTCTCTCTCTCTCTCTCTCTCTCTCTCTCTCTCTCTATATATATATATATATATATATATATATATATATATATATAGAGAGAGAGAGAGAGAGAGAGAGAGATTGGCGTGGGTCAATGAAAACTTGACCCACAACCCACTGACACACCACCCACCGTGACCCACGACCCACTGACCCACCGTGACCCACCACCCACCGTGACCCACCACCCACCGTGACCCACCACCCACCATGAACCACTCTCATCCACTGTGACCTATTCTGACTAACCAAAATCCATCGTCATCAACTCTGAACACGATTCACGGCCTCTTCTGTTCTGACTAAAGAGTTTACACTTGTAATAAAACATGCCTGTGAAATTGTCACTAATCGGAGTTTGAATTTCTAGTCAATCGCTCAAGCATTGCTCTGTCAGAATAACGGTGGATCTGATCTTTATGATTTAAAATGGTAAAGTGTTTGTCAGTGAGGAAATTGAAACAGTTCGAGGTGAGGGGAAATTAGTGTGTGCGTAAAATATACTTGCACTAAGAGAGTATTTTTGCAAGTGTTAATTTCTCATCGCATTCCAAAAGAAACTTCTATTCGCGGGAAAATACTCCTGTACAATATGGAAAAGGTTATGGTTTCTCAGTTCACAGTATTTTTCTCACAAAAAACTTGAAAAATCAGTTTTTCATAGTGTTTAAAGTTGCTCGAGTACTCTATGTGAGAGAATCTCCATAAAGTATGCTCATAATTGTAATTTGTGTAATCACTAAACACCACGTTAAATTTAAGTTACAAATATGCATAATTGCAATTATTATGGATATTTATTCGAAGTAGTTTACCTAAAGCAAAGAAGAGACTTACTAAAAAATAGTTACAAAGTTGAATAACACAAATAAGCCATTAGTAATACAAGGAGGCCTCTACATTTTCTATAGCTCGTAATTTTCCACCTTAAAACAAACCTGAAATCGGGTTTATTTCCTGTTGGTAACATTTTCGTGGTAAATCATCCGCAGCGGAATGGTGTCCATCCTTCAGCCAAGAAATAAATAGCTTGTCTACTTTGAGCTTGTCTAGCGGTGGGCCATTAACATTGATGAACAACAAGTTAGACGATGTTTGAGCATTAGTCTATTTCTAATATCAGTCATCTGTAAATTCATAAGGGGAAGTCCCCGTTCGCACTCTGTCGTGGAAATTGATAATACTTCTACCCAATTTCTGCAACTCCTCATCGACAATCTGCTTGTTCGACTTAAGTATGATAACGATTTTTCTTGGTCAGTTTTGAAATACTCAGCAAGAAGTATCATCTCTCTATCACCATACAACATCTTTTCCATATCGACCATGTCAGTTGGCAATGTCGACTCATGGAGAACAGAAACTTCACCTACCACGCCTTCGATAGGGAATCTTGTGAATTAATTATCAATTAAAGCCTGATAAACTGAAGATTTCTTATTTGTTTATAAATTTAATTTTTGTAATTACACATGAAGGTTTGAGGCCATTACGAAGTTCCCTTCTCCCGTCTAGAAAGCGAAAGAGAACGTGGTTCCTGGAAAGTGTTCAGAGGTGAATGGGAATTTCCCTCCTTCTTCCCCTTCAATTACCACATTGCTGTTTGCCATGTGCCAAATTACGATGAATTTCAATCAAATTATCATAGTATAATTATTTCCTTGTTGAATTATCAATACTTTTCAGTGGAAAAAAGGATGAAATTTGAAAGTTCCAAATCAAGGTAAGTAGACCAACGTAAAGGAAGAAAAGTGTAAAATTTTCCATATAATTATGCGTACAATCCAAACTTAAAATTTCCGTGTAATGAAGCTTACAATACAAATTTTATGCCTATTTTAGTCACAAGTTTTTGGGTTGATTGCCCTGTGCTGTAAGAGCTGCATGTAATAAACATAAGCTTCAGCAATTATTATAGTAGAAAGCAATGGATATATGAAACCAAGCACTGTAATTTTTTGTTTCTGATTTTTTTTTCTTAAATAACATCGATCGTTTTCGATCATTTTTACAAGCCAACTCACTACCAATTTTCCATATATAGAAAGTGCTCCCCTCCATAAAGGAGAATTTAAAAATATGCTATTACACATTTTGTTTATTTTCAATAAAGAGTTAATACACTAAATTTCAGCTCAGTAAGTATAACGGCTTGCGAGATACTATTTTTTTTTTCGCAAAAATTCGGATCCTCACCCTCCTTAGGATATGTAGCTATTATAATGAAAGCAATACAACATCCCAATTTGGATTAAGGCCTAACTACATACCAAAAGTAATTTTATTTGACTTTGCAATTCGGCCGTGATGATCAGGCACACATAGTTACATTCAATTTTTTATATAATAATTTATATATTACAGTGATTCAAAAATGTATTTTTTCCAGTAGATAGCTCCTCTAAAAACTCTCAGATCTCGAAAGCCAAGTAGTAGTATAAATCTTATTGTTATTCTTACAATTAAAAATATCAATATCCAAAAGCGCCTGAAGTTCTTTTTCACTTGGTTAGATATACTCACCTCAGGTAAGTAGACAGAAACAAGTGGAAAAGGAAGGGAAATGAAGGTCTTGGAAGTAAAACGAAGATAAATTTACCAGTCTTCAGAAGATACTGTCTACAATGCAGTGAGCAGAGAGGGTCGGTAGATCATACTGAGTCGGTGGGTCGCAGTGGGTCACGGTGGGTCACAGTGGGTCATGGTGGGTGGTGGGTCACAGTGGGTCATGGTGGGTGGTGGGTCACAGTGGGTCACAGTGGGTGGTGGGTCACAGTGGGTCACATGCCGTTGACCCACGACCCACCGACCCACTCAGAAAATTTGACCCACTTGACTCACTGACCCACCGACCCACTGACCCACTCCAACTCTGCACAGTATGGCGCTAAATTCGTTGTATATACAAAAGCAGAGGGGTGATTCCTGAAAGTAAAACAAACAAAAAAGTTCCAAGGGCGAAAACCCAATCGTTTACGTGCTATAAGCTGCCGAAAACATGAAAAATGAACTTTAAAGACCCATAGCTACAAAACTATGGGACCTATCGCAGTCGGGTCATGACTTCACTTTTAACTAGTATGTGCTCTATCCAAAAATGCGTGTTACAGAATCCTGAGGTGCTTCCACAACTATTTTTATAAAGGGAGTTTGACTACGGGCCTATCATATAAAGTACTCTCCAACTATCTCCATAAAAATTGTTGCGTGAGTACCTTAGGGTTCTAAAACATGTATTTTTGGGTAGAGCACATACTAGTTCCTAAGTGAAGTCTTGACTCGACTACAGTAGATCCTATAGTTAGGGAGCTATGGACCTTTAGAATTCATTTTTTCATGTTTTCGGCAGCCTATAACACGTAAACGATGGGATTTTCGCCCTATGTTTATTGGAACTTTTTTGTTTGTTTTACTCTCATAAATCACTCCTCTGCTTTTATAAAACGAATTTAGAGCCATACTGTATAGAGAGGGTAGGCGTCACACTAATGTTTCTTGTTACTGTATTTTTGCTTAGTTTGTCACAGTATACATTAGGTTAGTTGCTAAAGTTAGTAATTAGTTATAGTAGTTATAAGCAGTAATAATTTCAGATTTTCTTAGGGTAGAGGTTTGGAGGAACTTTCATTCACGAGGAGTGAAAGCAGTATTGCAAAAATAGTGGTAGCCCAAGTTGAGCAAAATTGAAGGTATAGACCAGTGGTGTCCAAATGGCGGTCCGCTAAACCATTTTCTGCAGCCGACAAAGCTCTTACGATTTACGATTATTATTACTGATACTTTTATTTATATCTATTCATTCTTTTAATATTTCCAATCTTCTTTCGAAATAAGGCATTCATTTAGGGATTCTGTACAATAAAAAGGGGCGGGAATCCACGGCAACACCTTTCCCTAAATCTTGGTGTTTGATCGGAAAAGAGTGTCAATGTTTGATAGTACTTATTTGTGTGAAAGTGCATTTTCTACCATGAAAATTGTGAAGAATCGCTTCAGAGGCTGGCTTGGAGATTCTTCTCTTTTACATCTTCTGCTGCTCACAACAACAGGAATGGGTGTAGTTATCTCAGCCCTTGTAAACGCTGCTAGTCACCCTCATTTGTTACATTGAATAGGTATATAATATTTCAAATTATATAACATTTTTTAATATTTCTCTTTTCTAGCGTCTTATTATTATTATTATTATTATTATTATTATTATTATTATTATTATTATTATTATTATTATTATTATTATTATTATTATTATTATTATTATTATTAGCTGCGACCCTCCACTTTACTACTTAATACGGTTATGGCCCTCAGGCTCATTATAATTGGACACGATTGGTATAGACCATACTTCGGGGGAATTTCTCCGAGGCTACAGTCTGAAGTTATCATTGATTACGAGTGTTAGAAGTGATGGTGATAAAGACATTTAAAAAAAAGTTTCAAATTTGGGTTCCCAATTACGTCACTGGATTCCGGGTTTACGTTCAGTTCAGTCTGGTAATCTTATACCGGTAAATGTCGGATCCCTCCTTCGTAATCACGACGTTGTATTAGGACGCAAAACTCAGAAACTTAAAAAAAAAAAAAAAAAAAAAATCTAAACTATTTCAATTGTTCCTTCCCCAACACATCCCTTTCCCAACCACAGTTTGGCTTTGTTTAAAACATGATGTTCTTGTATTAATTGCATTTATTTTAAACATATTTTTAAATTTCTCATTTATTTCAATTAAGTTGCTTTTTAAAAAGATCTCCTAAAATTTCAATGACCTACTATGGGTTATGTTATAACAAGTGGTGCTATTCTAATTTTTCAACAACCGGTTCTGTGTATATATATATCTAGGGTGTCACATCAGGAAAGGATCATATTTTGAGAAGGGTCATGACATGCAATCGTTCGAGATATCGATTAAAAGACCACTCTATTCCGTACACATTGCTTCGAAGTCCTATATCTCCGGAACTAATGAAGATATTAGTCATTTAAAAACAAGGTGTTTACCACACTTAATAGACATTAGATACGTATTACGTTCCTTACACTTACAGACCTCAATATTCCGGGTAAAACCAGGGAATTTATATTCAAATTTCTGTTTTGGCCATTGAATTGAAACAGTTCAAAGTTGCTTATTTTCACAACAATGCAAGTGAGCGGGAAAAGTACAAATGTGTTTTCACAAATTTGTATCGCTTCCTTCTTTCACTCTTGACTAGGTTATGTATGTATGTGTGTGTGTGTTTATCTCTGGGTATAACAAACGGTTCTGCAAATAGGAAATATTTTAACAATCGGTTCTAGCGAACCGGTGCGAACCGGTTGAGTAGTACCACTGCTTATAACCCATTAACTTCTGAGGGCACCCTTGCTACAAACTACAGACTTAAATAATCGATAAAACATTTCAGTAGTTAAGTAGCTGCGACAATACTGTTACGAACGTAGTTAATTCCAACGGCAACAGCTATATTAGTAACACTAAAACTATTATTAATAATAATAAGTAAAAAGTAGTTAATAACGAGTATGACAACTATTTGCTACAGAAGAATTGAATACAATAAATATATGTGTAGAAATAATTTACTTCAAATCAGCATATAGTTATCATGAGAAACTATCTTCAAGTAGCTATGTCAATTTTTTTCAGTTTGACATGATCTATCCATTGATGTATATGTTATCTTTGAACAATATCGTAGTTAAACCAAACTGAAAGTATTCGAGTTAATAGTAATTTTGGTCTATATCCCATTAGGCATGTTGTATATAGCTACCACTGGCGTAACTAAAGTCTTGGGGACCCCGCCGCAGACAGTGTGGAGTGACGCCCCTTCTCTACGCCCCACTTTACGATTTGCGGGCTCCCTGATGGCTTAGGCCCCCCCGCAATGCGGGGTCTGCGGGGCCCTTATTTACGCCCCCTGAGAGCTACTGTTGTCCTGCCATGTTGAAGAGGTTGATAACAGTGGACACTTGAGTCTCAGTTTCTCCTTACAGAATCATTTTTTTGGATCACAGAAAGAAAACCTTTTTCTCAAAAACTGCGCATGAGATTTTCTGTTCCTGTGTATCATTTTGTTTAGTTCCATGAGATCTACAATTGGAATATATCTAATATTTGGACATTTTTTTAGTTAAACTCTAAAAACATTGTAAAATGTATTTATTTTTACTAACTTAATCGCTCTGTTGTCGTGGAAATTTCCGTTCTTATTGACCTGGCAACGATTTCTTGCATCACTGAACAAACGATGGGTTGACGTATAATCACTTGATAGTTACGTTTACATTTCGTAATCACTTTTCAGAAGCTGTTAAAACGACAATAAACCGTGTTAATTATTCAATGAATTTCAAATGTTTTTGTTTCGACGTAGCTCATTAAGGAAAGAAAATAAACTAATCTTTCAGTTTTACGTCAGACGATTTATTCCTGTAGGGTAAATGACATGGGGAAAGTAAATGGTCATGAAAAAAAAAATAGTGAAATGAGATATGGGAGGAAACGGAAAAACCCTGAGAAACCCACGGACACGATTATGTTCATCACAAGCTCATGTGACCTGGGATCGAATCAGGAACCCCTTACATCGCATGTGAGCGCTCTGCCATTTTATTTTTCAGAAATTAAAATACCGCTAATTTTACTGTAATTATCTGGTATCTTCAAATAGATAAAAGTTAAACGAAAAGTGGAACAAGAGCTCGCTAGACAATAGGCTCTAATATTTCACGGGGGATACCATGAGATACCTTTATCACGACTCAGTTATCTGCTTTCGATTTCCAGCCATTTAGAAAATCGGCAATTATTTTCGCGTTTCTAAATAGCTGCAAACGGAAAGCTGCTAGATGACTCGTGATAACGGTATCTCATGCAAAATAATATTTTCTATCTCACTCTTGTTCCACATTTCGATTATCTTTTGTCTATTTGAAGATCTCACATAATTCTGTAAAATTAGCGGTATTTTAATTTCGCAATGATTAGGCCTCTAAATTTCGCACCAACCGGAACACTTGTCTTCATGATCTTCAAATGAATCTTATTCAATAATCTTCTAATTAATCTAATAAGAGAGGAACATGAATACAGGAACTTCGAGAACATTAAGAAACGCGCACGCTCTCTAGTGTGATTCGAATTCACGATATATTACGTTTTTGATGATCCAAAGACTGCGATCCAAGATCACTCGGCTATTGCCACCATCCAGCACTAAGGTTGGGCCGCGGTGGCTCAGTGGTAGAGCATTCACCTATCGTGAATGGGTTCCTGGTTTGATCCCCACTCAAGCCAAGTGAACTTTGTGGTGGACAACACCGTGAGCATGGGTTTTCTCGGGGTTCTCCCGTTTCTTCCCACTTTCTTCATTCCACAATTTTGATTCATTTCTCATCATCACCGTCTCCAGTATCCTAACCGGCATAATCGTGGGACGTAAAAATTAAAGATTTTTCACCACCTGAGGCTCCATTCACTCCGTTTATTACTTAATATTGAAATTGGTGAAGTACAAGCGATCATAGAAAGCGATAGAAGGCAGGGGAATAAGATTGACCTCAAGTTGGAAGTTTTTGTAAAAGCATAATGAGATAAGGGAACTGTATTTTCCAAAAGAACTCTTCTAAAAAATCATTATATATATATATATATATATATATATATATATATATATATATATATATATATATATATATATATGGTCCAATATTTATTTAGGGTTTCCCAATTATTCCTGTGATTTGGGTTTGAGTCAGTTAACAACAAAAGGGTTTTTAAAAATGGTAAATTCAATAACAGTGGCGGCTCCTGAAGGTAAAAAAAAATAACCCTCTATAACAAAAATTAAGGAATTTAAGTAAATTACGTACTTTTTCTGCTAATTTTTTTAAATGTAAATTGAAACTATGTTAGTATAAAACAGCAACAATTATTTGAATGTGGGATTATAGCAGGCGTGCAACTAGAAATTCTTGTTGGAGGGATCCAAGCTTTTCGGGGATGTCAAACACTGCAAGCCACTACGTCTATGTATTATTCTACACCCGAAAAGAGGATAAGTAATTGTAAAATACTTCCACCTATATGTTCAGAAAAACAAAAAAAGATAAAACTAGATTGTTTTTATAAGAGAAAGAGTACAGATATAGTATAAGATTAAATTTTCATGCTACATCAATCATTTCCGTGTTAAATAAGTGTTGTTTTATTGAGAAAATGTAAAAAGGTATGTTATGTTAGGAAGCTTTATTGATTACGGGCACGGTGCATTTTCCCTGTGGGCGTGCATCCGGTGGATTTGTATAAAGCCTTCGATTCAATTAGTAATTTCAACTTACTAACTATACAAATACTACACATGGATTTAGTCTTTCTGAGGAGAAGTGTAATTTCCATATATATGAAGAATAATGCACAAAAAGATAATCTAATTCTTTGCCTGCATTACCAAGAAAGTGGATGAGGGAAAAATCAAATGAAATCTTTCAATTTAATATCCCACGATTTATGCCCTTTAGGCTAAGGGAGACGAGTAATGAATGATGATGGAAAAATTTGTGGAATGAGGATGTGGGAGGAAATAGGATTATCCCGAGAAAACCCACAGACACGATGTTGTCCACCACAAACTTACTTGACCGGGGATCAAACCAGGGACCTCATAAGCCAGATGTAAGCACTCTAAACCGCTGAGCCATCGTGACTCCCGTCTCCCACAGTAAATTTCATATCGCGTTTAGTGCACAAGGGAATTAAATCCACTTAATTTTGTGCTATCGTACAAACTTTATGTTTCTTTTCCTTAATTCTGGTAACTGGACTTGATTCTCTTGTGCTCTGAACGCTTCTTTGGTTTTGTAAACCAAATTTCTTAATAAGTTGGGAAGGAGTTGATAAATTTTTAAAAGGAAATAAAGAACTAAGAAGTGGCAAAACTCTGGACATAATGAAAAATCAGAAAACAATGGCATATAAGAAGTGATGCACTGACCATACGTAATCAAAAGAAATACAAATCGCGTGTTACGCAAAATATATAGTCCTTCACATGCCCTTGTGCCACAATGTCTTTAGAATCATTCCCAGTAAACAACAGGGGAAAGAATCTGAAAAGTTAGCAACTCTGTTGTAGAAGATGGAAAAAAGAAGGGATCTTTTTGCATAACGCAACCAGAGAGAGCAAAAGTGACATAAGAACCTATGACGTAATGGTTTTCAGTTCGCAACACACTCTTCAGCACTCAGTCACCTTAATAAAGGATTTGCTGTTACATGTCCGTTGATCGCATAACTATTTGAGAATGGATTACCTTTTTGGTGCCACGGCTGAGTCAGAGGCGGAGGTCGGGGAAAAACAATGAGGGGCGGATGCACGCTTCAGGAGTATCTCATGATGCGGTTATTGTGTCACGTAAGAATTTAAGAATCACGCTAAACAACAAAAAAAGATTTCCATACAAATACTATATATATACATGTTATGAGACTATATTTTCTTTCTTGTTTTATTGTTTTAAGTAACTAGTTCATCATATGCAAGTTGTTTTGTTGTCACGGTTTTTACGCGTTAAATGTTAAAAGGTTTAAAACAACATGTTTAGTTTCCAAAATATACTTAAATTGCCTTTTCAAATGACCATGTACACTAGGTATACAGAAGTATTTAGAAAGAATGATAAGATTTTCTGAGTGAATATAAAGATGTTTTACAATCTGAGCAGCTGTCACAATTATCATGATGATCAACTGGCATTATGCAACGGTACATTTCTCGGAAGCTTAAAAATTATGATTTCTGTATCCATTTTCAACGAGCTTAAAAAAAGGTTCGTTACTGAATTCTCTAGTCTTTATGTGTTTGTGTGTCTGTTATTTGCGAATTTTTCAATTTTGAGTCCTCCATTCGATACAGCATCAAAAGAATATCTGAAAGGAGTGATGGAATTTTTCGCGTCACTCTTCCCAGACCATTCTCCAAAAAATATCCGATTTCGGGAGGTTTAAGGAGTCATATCTCGGGGACCGTAAGTCATAGAAAGATCATATTGGTGTTGACCAATACCTAAGAAAATGGGGAACATTTTGGTACCTAATAGTAACCGGTGGCCACTGGTCAATTGGCCACCGTTTCCCAGATATTGGCCAAAAAAAGTTCAGATTTCGGGAGATCGAAGGAGTCTTATCTCGGGAACAGTTAGTCATAAAGAGATGATATTGATGTTGATGTTGATCAATAGCTAAGAGGATGCTAAACATTTTGGTATCAACTGGCCACCATTCCCCATATGTTGGCCAAAAAAGTTCAAATTTCAGTAGATTGAAGGAGCCATATCTCTGGAACCTAAGCCATAGAGAGATGATATTTTGCGAATTTTTCAATTTTGAGTCCTCCACTTTGAGCATGTGTCTTCGTAAAACAACATGTCGTAGAATGTTTTAACAGAACTCTTAAACATGTGGAAAAAATTTAGTACTCAAAGACATTATAAATGGTTAGATACATTACAAGAATTGTTTAATGAGTATAATGATAAAATATATACAAAAATTGGTATAAAGCCTGTAGAAGTTAATAAGATTTTTTTTTTTTAAGTTTGTTCTGACAATGCTTTTGGAGCATTCTCAACTGGTTTAATTTGTGTTTTTGCTTTTACATTTAAATCAACTTGAAGCTTAAAACAATATTACTTTATATCCATTCAAAACATAAATACGATCAACAATTTAGAGAACCTGCTCATTTCTTTCATTTCATTTTGCCATTTGTCATCGCCGCCGATAAAATTCTGCTTAAATCAAATAGAAGCAGTACGTGAAAAACCTTCAAAAAAATAAGGACGAGGTCATATTATTTCCTCTAAAGAACACTTTACTTGGAATTGCCATATCTCTCAGAGAATGTGGACAGGCTTTTCCCAGATTAACCTTACCGTAACTTCATTTATGTCAACTTTGTTTGTACGGATAACTTCTACGCTGATGTTCCGTTGAATCAGAAAAATTAACTCTTTGAGCTTTACGTCCCATGATTATGCCGGTTTAGGCTAAAGGAGACGGTGATGATGAGAAATGAATGAAATGGTGGAATGAAGAAAGTGGGAGGAAGCAAGAGAACCCTGAGGAAACCCACGCATACGGTGTTTGTCCACCACAAAGTTCATTTGGCGCGAACTGGGATCGAACCAGGGGCCCCATGCACCAGAGGTGAACGCTCTACCACTGAGCCACTGCTTCCCGTTGAATCAGGCACGTAATTGGGTGAATACGAGAGTATAGAGCGCATACCCACTCAATGTTTTTATAATCTAGCTTATAGGCACCTTAACCTTTCTACACCGGTAGGGATGCGCACGAGACAAGATTTGTACCTGTCTCGTCTCGAAAATGTGCTGTAAAAGTGATGTCTCGACTCGAAAAATGTATATTTCTCTATTGGAATTGCCGTGTCTCGACTAGAATTTTGTCAGGAAAATCCTGTCTTTACTCGTCTCGTGCACATCCCTATACACCGGCCAGTTATTTGTACAAAATCGTAGACTCTTAATTTGGGGTCTTGGTGAGTCCCGTAAATATCACAGAGTCACAATTGATACATCGTTGGAATTATTATAGAACATAGATTCCAACGAAGTAACATTTATACAATTCCGTCCTATTCGTAGAAGAAGAAGAAGATACAAAATGTCCTTAAAAAAATATGGAAAATAGAATTTGGGGAGCCTTGGCAACCCTTGCAGCCACCCTACACTGACAAAATGGATGCTAAATGTACAGGCAACACACTTGTGACAATAATATGAAAAAATGACGGCCATGTTGCAATACAAAACGAGATGAAAATTCAGAACGTAGAAGAAATCAATGCATAGAAGATGAATTTGACGGTCGCCCCGCCCCGCTTCGCCCCGCATAGTACCACGTTATATGTACATTATTTTTGCTGCACACATGCCGTATAGTAACAAGATTTATGCTTCTAGATCAATACAGTGAAAAGATATATTTTCTTATATGGAACTGTCCTGAAAATGAATGTAATTTATGTCAAAAAACTAAGACTCAAAAAATTGGCTAACTTTGCCCCTTTCCTTCCCCATATGCAACAAGTACACATATAAGGTATTATCATGTAGTAGAATACTTCATTGCTTTCTCATACCAATTTTTATGAGTATACTCCCAACGGGGGGAATGACCCCTAAAAAACCTGATGCAAAAGAGCAAAAAATACGAACTTTACCCTCTCCCTCCACCGTGGTACCCCCACATACATAAAATGCATATCGGCGTAAAGCTTCATTCTTCAGAAATACATTGATGATACCAAAATTATCTTCCTGGCTTAATTAGGGACTGAGCTATTGAAATTTAAAGCTTTGACGCAGCAGTTGCGTCAATGGGCGTTTAAAAGTTAAATTTATGAAAGAAGAGAGTAGACAGGGGTAAGTATATACGCGATATTATCTTCTTTTTTGACCTTGAATAAAGAGTTGAGAAAAAGACTCATAAAATGCTTCGTGTGGAGTGTTGTACTGTATGGGGCTGAAACGTGGACATTACGTAAAGGTGACGAAAATCGACTGGAAGCCTTCGAAATGTGGGTGTGGAGAAGAATGGAAAGAATTAGTTGGGTCGAGCGGAAAACGAATGAGAGAGTGTTAGAAATGGTGGGTGAGAAAAGAACACTTTTAGATATTATTAGGAATAGGAAGAGAAACTGGTTGGGACATTGCCTAAGAAGAGATTGTATCATGAGGGACGTCCTAGAGGGTATGGTGGCGGGAAAGAGAGGGAGGGGCGAAGGACACTACAATTAATGGATGATATAAAAACAGAAAGATCATACGCGAAGACGAAGAAGTTAGCGGAGGACAGTGGAGCATGGAAGCTTCTCAGCTGCGGCAAGTGACCTGCTAATAAAGGCAGAATACCTATGATGACGATCTTTTTTTTTTTTTATGATAGAGCGTATACGTACCAAAAATTCTAGAAATACATCAAATATTGCGTAGAAGGTAGGATTGCCTTTCACAAGGTTTGAACTTAGCAAATATATGAAAGGAGACTGAAGAACTGATCATAAGTATTATCCAGAGGATTACACTTTCTCCTCCAAAGTTCATTACAAGGTGTGATAAGAAAAAGAAAAAGTACGGCGAATGTAGTTACACAGTACCATCTACTGATGTTGAATCCATTTCAACTAGTAAGTCCGGTAGCCTAACAAGTTGTGACATGTTAGTTAGCTTGGTTTCCAGAGGCAGAAGAGTGAGGACGTGTTAATAGTCTTCATCCTGGCGAAATTAAAATACCGCTAATTTTACAATAATTATGTGATATCTTCAAATAGATAAAAAAAAAAATCGAAATGTGGAACTAGAGCGCCCTAGACAATATTATTTTACATAAGAAACCGTTATCACGACTCACTTATCTGCTTTCGATTTCAAGCCATTTTGAAAATCGGCATTTATTTTCGCGTTTCTAAACAGCTGAAAACGGAAAGCCACTAGGTGACTTGTGATAACGGTACCTCACGCAAAATAATATTGTCTAGGGCGCTCTTGTTCCATATTTCAATTATCTTTTATCTATTTGAAGATATCACATAATTACTGTAAAATTAGCGGTATTTTAATTTCGCGGGGATGAAGACTCTTAAGAGTGCCTGTCACGCTCCGTTGTTCTAAGCTGTAAAAACGTTCCAATGAAGCTCACGAAATGTCAAAATCAGTGTATGACGATGAAGCTGTGGCATTGAAGACTGTTTACAAGTGATATGAGAGATTCAAAAGCGTCAAGGAGTCGGTTGAAAACGAGCAACGATCGAGACGTCATTTGACGCCAAAAACAGCTGAAAAAAGTGGCACAAATCAATTGTTCACATAAGCGAATGTCTATTCGAGAGCTTTCTAAAGAACTAAACATCTCGTATGGGTTCGTGAAAATGGACAAATGGCTCCCGTCTTCATTACGAAAACACGTCGTGCCACACCTTGCTTTTGATCTGCTAGTTCTTGGCCGAAAAAAAAATTTCTGTCTGTCCACATTCACTGTACTCTTCAGATATAGCACCATGCGAACTTCCGGCTCTTCCTAAACACTAAAACCGTGCTTGAAGGAAAACGATTGGTCACTTTTCCTGACATTGGGAGGGCTACGACAGAAGAGCTGAACGCCCATCCAAAAGAAGCCTTCCAGAAATGCTTCTAGTCATGGATTCAACGTTGATATAAGTACGTTGCTAGCTAAGGACAGTACTTTGAAGGAGAGTAAATCAAATTCCATTTAAGCTTATTACTTTATTTTTAATAAAAGGTATTCACCGTAGTTTTTGATCACACCTCGTACATATGTCCTTAAATTCTCAAAACATTCACTACAGCAGAAACTACAATGAAATGAAAGCTTTAATTTAAGCTCCCATTTTAGGCTTAAGAAGAGGGATGATTAATGAAAGCTAATTATTAGAACTGAAAGAATAAGAATGGAAGTTGAAACAGGAAAGAACACCGAGAAAACTTACAGACATGATCTGGAATCAAACCAGGGAACTCTTATACCAGAGAGAAGTCTCTATGAAGCTGTAAGTACTGTACTTTTCAATAGATTTGTTGACCAACAACTGCCCCCACTGCTCTAATTTTTCTTAAGTTTAACATTCTATGATATGGACTGAAGCTAAAGGAGACAGTGATGATAATTAATGAAATAATGGAGTGAAGAAATTGGGAGGAAACGGTATAACCCGTAGGAAACCCACGCAAACGGTGTATGCTCAGCACAAAACTCAGTTAGGAGAGCTAGAATAGAACCAGGAACTCTACACACCAGAGATGAGCGCCCTATCAATGAGATACCGCTGCCCCTCCTTCCACTTTAATGGTACGGCCTTTAATAAATGTGTTAGATTAAATGTCTCACTTTTCCATTCTTCTAAAACTTGTGAGAGACCCGTTGAAGATAGCTTGTCTGAGGTTGAGCGAGCGCAAGCTTTGAGGATAGCTTGTCTGAGATTGAGCGATTGTAAGATTCTTTGAGGATAGCTTGTCTGAGATTGAGCGATTGTGAGATTCTTTGAGGATAGCTTGTCTGAGATTGAGCAATTGTGAGATTCTTTGAGGATAGCTTGTCTGAGATTGAGCGATTGTGAGATTCTTTGAGGATAGCTTGTCCGAGATTGAGCACTTGTGAGATTCTTTGACGATAGCTTGTCTGAGATTGAGCGATTGTGAGATTCTTTGAGGATAGCTTGTCTGAGATTGAGCAATTGTGAGATTCTTTGAGGATAGCTTGTCTGAGATTGAGCGATTGTGAGATTCTTTGAGGATAGCTTGTCTGAGATTGAGCGATTGTGAGATTCTTTGAGGATAGCTTGTCTGAGATTGAGCGATTGTGAGATTCTTTGAGGATAGCTTGTCTGAGATTGAGCAATTGTGAGATTCTTTGAGGATAGCTTGTCTGAGATTGAGCGATTGTGAGATTCTTTGAGGATAGCTTGTCTGAGATTGAGCAATTGTGAGATTCTTTGAGGATAGCTTGTCTGAGATTGAGCGATTGTGAGATTATTTGAGGATAGCTTGTCTGAGATTGAGCGATTGTGAGATTCTTTGAGGATAGCTTGTCTGAGATTGAGCGATTATGAGACTCATTGAGAATGGTGGCCCTGAGTCCAAGCGTCCTCCGATTGAAGAATGTCCATCTCTCTTTACTGGAGTTGATACGGACAGACAATACCTATTTTATACACAGCATAGTGCATCATTTGACGTAATATAATGTTTCGAATCTTGGTTTTATGAACATCGTACAACTTGTGTGCAATTCTATTCTTTATACTCTTTTATATTGGTAGCGGCAGCTAACTGAGATTAGTGTCAACTAGTTTATTGCAGATAAAAAGAAAGGAAAAAAGGATTAGGTTTTGTTTAGATGAATATATGATTTTTGTTTGTCCTTTGTTTGCATTGAAGTATAGCACTAAAAAACGAATGTATTTTGTTTACGCTGTGCAATAAGTGAACTTAAAACTTTGTAACTTTGTGGACAAAATAAAAGCAAGAATAATAAATTGTATGTTTTAAGTATTACGTGCTAATATAAAAAGAAGGATATGTTCCAACACAGAGTGTTACATAACATTGCTTAATGGTATAATGCCAATAAATGAATTGTTCCGTATTACGAATACATCAAAGCTTGATTTTAATTTTTTATTACTTCTTTCTCTTGCTGATTGTTTGTGTGGCTGTGTAGATAACATTTTGACCTCTATTTTTTATTAAATTATTTATAGTTTTTTTCTCGTTCTGCGGCACGTGGATTGTTTTGCATAATTAGAGTATTTAATTAAGCCGATTTTTTTTTTTGACATCTGTTTCGGGGGGTAGGGTATGCACAATACGTAGAAGCAATTGCCCACCTGAGTTTGAGAATTGAATATATTTTAATTTATGCATAAATGGAAATGAAATGAAGTGAAATATTTGAGTTTTACGTCCCACGGTTATTATGCATGGCAAGAATTGCAGTCTGGTGAATATTATGTGATATGATACACAGGCTTGTATTCACGGGGGACACTGGGAGCCGAACTGCATAAATGTTTACTGGTCAATCCTGCAATTTTCACGGTGGGCTTGCAAATGAACTGAAATACGGTGATGAACTATAATATTGTTGGATCGGACCCCCTAACTTCTACCGCCCCTCCTTAACTTCTACCGGACCCCTTACATTTTTCGGCTGGCTACGGGCCTGATGATACACACAAAAACTTAGCAGTTAACCTAACCTATTATTCTATTCATAGAAGAAAAATGAAGCATCCTTTTGGCCTACCAAATCTCCCGGGTTACTTATTCTCCCTCTTGATTTTCCTAATTCAAACATTTGCCTTTATAACTAAACAATGTAAATAATCCTTTGCTATAATAACTTAAGTCCCGTTATGTTGGTATCCGTGCAAGTTGGTGCGAACACGAGTTTCGCGTATCAGCTCCTCTTAGTTTTGGTCTTACTGTCGACGGCCGATTTGAATCATGAAAGTATGATAGGAGAAACGAAAGAAAGGAACAACTAAAAAAAAAGAAACAGAAGAATAGAATGGACAAAAGAAAGAAGAAAGAATGCAGTTCTTACATGGAATGAAATTTGACAAATCTGAACAAAGAGCATAAGAAAATGGAAAGTCAATGAAATTCTTAGAAATGGTAAGAAGGATTATTGTTGTACGTGGAATGCGAAAAACTAAAAAAAAGGTTTGGGGAGAGAGGGCTTGAGCCCAATTGTTCCCCCTAAATACGTCCCTGGTAGTTTGCTGTATGTAAATGCTAGTGCTGTCGAATTATTGTGACATTTGCGGTTTCCGGTTATTTTTAGAAAACCGGTTTTATGAAAAGCGACAACCACAAAAGCGATTTTGAAAACCGAAACTGCAAAAGCGGTTTTCAAAACCGAAACCGCAAAAACGGTTTTCAAAACCGACATTTCGGTTTTATGAAATTTCACTTTTTTCAAAAACCGGTTTTCGATTTTTTCAAAAACCGATTTTGACAGCATTAGTAAATACGGGAAAGCTTATAAAGTAACCCTATATGTCAGTCAATCAACAAACAGTGTCAGAGCAACAACGATTAAACATTTGCGAGAATTTTGAAACTTTCAAACTATGTTATATGTAAGATTGGAAGGTTTATAGGTCTCGAACGGCAATGTTCGTTCGTCCATCTCAAAGGTGCATGAACTCAATGTTCATGAGTTCGGAACTCATACTCACTCCATCTTACCTTTACGAAGTGAGTATGAGGTCGAGTGAGCACGAGTTCTTAATTAGGATGTAAGCGTGAGGTTGGAATGATGTCGTGAGCGTGAGTTTGAGTGAGGTTAGTCCAAAGTGGGCATTTTTGAATCTATTCTCACTCTCTCTCTCTCTCTCTCTCTTTTTTTTTTTTTAAGTTTCTCGGTATCTCTGATTGTTTTTGATCTGATACATGTCAACAAACAGACCAAACGTGCCCAGTTTGGACTAACTTCACTCAAACTCATGTTCACGACATCATTTCGACCTTACTCCCATAACGTCTTTCCGACATCACGCTCATCCGACCTTACGCGCAACATCCCTTCAACATCATGCTCGCTCGAACTCACGCTCACAACATGATTGGAACTCGCGCTCACACTCATTTCATGAGGGTGAGGTCTAGTAAGCGTGAGTTTCGAACTCATGAACGCCGACCTCATGAGTTTGGGCACCTATGGATTCAACGTCTCAAGAATGGATTCCACTTCCACTCTAATCTCTTTAACAAAACCGGAAGTAGTAGAATTCTATTACCACTTCTATAAAAGTTTAACGTTGATTAATCTGAGTGTTTGTCACAATTTTTGCTCAAAATGAAAGAGACGTCAATACAATTGTGTCTCTTAAGACAGTTGAGTGCCAAGTGCCTACGGGCGCAAAAGTTCCGTGTGCTCCTGGGTGTTCAATTCCCTCCAAACAACTAGACCTTTTCCAATCGTTTGCATAATCTTCTTATCTCAATCACTTGTGACTCTTTATGGCGCTCCTATTGGTCCTGATATAAGTGATTTGGGCGAGTTTCACAAATTGTCTGCAATATTTTTGTTGGTGATGTCCTCCTATTCGGTGCAAGGAATAGTACAAATCATCTGGAAGGTATTGCATCGTTTAAATACGAAAGGATTAGTGATTCCAGTAGTGATTTCAAAAAAATTCTCTCAGTACTTTCAAGCGTGAGAGGTACTGCGCAAATACTGGCAACACACACTGAGAAAAATCCGTTTTCCGGATAGCGGTATATTGTACCAGGTAACATTGGATAAAATGGGCTTCAATCCTGCTTTACACTGGATAAAACGGTAAATTATGGTTTAGCCCCTCCCTTGATCATATCCTAGATCCGCCACTGTATGTATGTAACCTTCGTCAGCTATATGTTATATACGTCCATTTCTATGTGAGATCCTGACCGCTTATATTGTTTCATACGGAAAGTACGTACAGATAGAACACTTATACAGAAAGTGTTATTAAACATGCGTTCTCAGTTGTACATTTGCTTTACGTTAAGTCCAAAATGAAATTAATTCATTCAGTATAATGCCCCAGTATAATGCCCTTTAGGCTAAGGGAGACACATGATTAAGACAAGTGAATCATGATGGAAGAACTGGTAGAATGAATTGTGGGAGGAATGGGAGTACCCTGAGAAAACTCGATATTCATCACAATCCAGGAGTTTGATGTAATAAGGGAGTAAACGAGTTTACGCCCTGTTGGCATCAAACGCATTTGTGGCTTTTGCCATGCTTGTTTAGCCTCCTGGTAACATTTCAATTCAATATCAGAATAAAATGCTGCATATTACAATGTTTTATGTAAGAAGAAACATTACTTAAATTTTCAACATCGTTTCTCTCCAACTGCATGTTTCAGACTTACGCCCTTATTGCATCAAACTTCTCAATCTTACTTGGTTTGGATCATACCAGGGACCCCACGCACCAGATATAAGCGCTTTACCACTGAGCCGCCGTACTTCTCGAAGTACCCGGCTATTTGAGGCGATCGCAAAGCGTATTTATTGTTCATGCGTATTCTTGGAATTGTCGTGGCTAAAATTTCGACCAAACTTTTTGCGGTGTTTTTGCAAACACCCTGTACTCCACGACAAATTTCTCCCTTGTATAACCTATAAGAAATTGTGTAAACCAATTGTTATGTGAATGTCGTCCAGATCTATTCCCAAACTTCTTCACTTACTAACCTAGAGGAACAACTTTATTTCTTAAAAACTCTTGTAAGCCGATAGGTATTCAGAGCTGTCTGTCGCATCTCCGCTCCAGACACCCTTCCCAATTCTAGCAACCAACTACGAGACGATAAGATTATTTTTTTTTCTCTCTCTCTTTTCCCCTCTGTTTTCCGGTGAATCATCAGTCTGATATTAATGTTACCAAACCCTCTTAGAGTCTTAGTTCTGATATGACTCCTTATTCTATATTTAGCGCTGACTTCATACTTCCGCAGCTGCTAGATTGACCCTTGAACCGATTATTAGTAAGAGACTTATGTCACCCTTTTCTTGTATAATGTTGTGTAATTTTAACTGGTTTTAGTTGGAACCCATGTCTGTAATTTTTTCTTTTTTTTTTTTGTGAAGGTGTGTGCGTTCTGGAAACTCTATCAGATATCAGAAATGTCGCGCGCCTATCATAAGTAGTATGAGATCACCTCTAGCCAATCAGAATTCACCTAGTGTTCCGAACCATTACATCATTTACATCCAACCAGATTCTAAAGAATTCTTTCTAAACGATTGCACAATCTGTCGTAACATTGAGACATCCTAGCTTAACACATAAAACCTCGAGGATGATCTTTCGAGTGGTCAATTACCACCAAGCAGTCGAAGAGCACATAGTCCGTGCTTCTCTCTCTCCCCTCGTGGGGGGGAGGCCGTCCTCTGCACTCTTCGCAGAGAGAGACTGTCACTAACTTATTGGTAACCTATTTTAATTTTCCTAGTGCAGTATAGTGAAATTCATTTCTAGTGGAGTTATAAACGCCAACCAGTGCTGTGTTTAGTATCCGGCGTGATGACCGTTTCCACGCCAAGTCTTGTGAGTAAGTACTGTCTCTTTACTAGCTCTCCCAGAGAGCCATCGTACCCTTACTCCGTACTTAACTCTTCTGTAGACTAAATTAATTACTTCGCCCTAATTTCGTTGAATTGTTTCCTGGACGTCACACCTGTGCGTACAAATTGTGGATATGTAGAAACCTGTAACTGAATCTTGATTAGTAATTCATAGTGATCCTATTTACTGTTTGATATTATGGTCTGTAAATAAACTGAACTCTTTAATAATAAATAACTCGCAACATAATCATACTGCTTCCATATTATTATTACTACAACAGACCATATGAAATCCTCAATCTCTCTTAGCTATCGAGAGACGCCTCCGCTAAGATCACGCACTGCGATCAAGTGGTAAGACACCTTACAGTGGATCGTCGTGAGAGTAAATCTACTAATATTCTAGATCCCTTTTCTGTCAGTTCTTGGGGACTCCTGTCCCCCTCTCAAGGGACTACCATTGGACCTGGTAAATCAAGATCCTGTCTCGACAGAGATACCAGATGCCGACCTCCTCTCTGAAGCCATCCACAGGTAAGAGTAACATCTTTTCAGCCAATCCGCTCGGGCTATCAACTACCGCTACTAGTTTGCCGACTCCAAGAGATTAATGTAGTGAAGGAGTTAATTGCGTCATCTGTGATTAAAATGTGTAATTTGATTTGCAGTAGTGTTGTGTGTCGCCAGTGCATAGTGTAAGAGGGCTTTGGTAGGAAAGTGCCTCTTAGTGTAAATCATGTGTTCCTTACTCGTTTGTTCATCTCAACGAACCGACTTCCCATCCTTGCGGCTTTTCAATATGTTCTTTGTAATGTAGTAATTCATTTCACCAAGGGGAGTCGCTTCCTCAATCGGCTTAATATTTAGTATATAAATGAGTATTCTTAAGCCCTAGTAAATTACTTGATTGAATTAAAATGATCTTTGGTTCTAATCGTTTGGTCGTTCAACTAATCTAACTGCTGTAACTGCCCATTTGCTTGAACCCTGTCAATACTAACGAGGCGCACTTTTACTTTGTTGTTTAGTCCGCCCCTCGTGATGTTATCATTTATATCGGGATGTGTTTGACCTCCCTCTCTCTTTTGATTTACAAACCTAGAAGTGTTTCTATTAGTCACTTGTGTGGCCATACCTAAATTATAGATATTATTATGTATTTCTTTAACTATTAATGTATCTGAGTAGACATCACGGCGGACAGTTTAATACTAAATATCTTTCTGTAAAATTGCAATATAACCCCTGCCGGGTTAATGAGTTATTGCGCCTCCCTCTCTCTGTTTGGTGTACTAATCTGTAAGTGATTCTATTAGCCACTTGTGTGGCCAGACTTTAATTATAGATATTCTTTTATGTATTTCATTAACTATTAAGATGTCTAAGTGAACATCCCGACGGACAGTTTAGTACTAAGTATCTCTCGGTGATATTGTAATATCACCTCTGTCGGGTTATTGATTTATTGTGCCACTCTTGGCTTGAACGACCCCTTCTCGTGCTGAGACCGTCGTCTCAGACTTAATATCATAAATCACACCGCTCCCTGTCCAGACCACTGCTATCGGTGTGATCAGAGAACTATTATTTATTCGTATTAATTGAGTTTATTACTTTGACACTGCCTCAAGAACCTCGTAATATTTTGTAATATTGAGGAAGCGACTGTTTGACGAGCTTTTGCCTTTCACGCAAGGACAGGTGTAACCTTATCTAGATCAGATTGTTATTAGAAAAATCCTACCGGTGGTTTCGCTTGAACTCGAACCCCTGACGGGTTCTTGCGGCGCTACATAATTGGTTTAGCAGCAGTGAGATTCGATTATTAGCTCGTCATCTAATAATGTGTTCATTGGTATTGTTTTATATCATCTTATGTTGCGTTTGTAAATGACAAAGCAGGAGTTATTTATATTATTACTTTCATTGTGTTATATTGTTTGCTTAGGGTCACATCTATATTCTAGATGAGTAACGTATAATTTAATGTTTAAATTGTGTTAATTGAAATGACAGGTTTCCTATTAAGTTGCTTGAAATTTAAATCTAAAAGTAAACATTTTGTGTTGATGTGTTGCGTTGGGCAAATGCCCCCTTCTACCCTGAAAGTTTAGCTATCATTTTGTTTGTTCTAGAGAAGTCAATGAGGGAAGGAAAAAGAAACAGTCCATATATCAAAAGAATAGTTCGTTCCTTTTTCTTCAACACAGAGAGAAAACATCTGTTCTCTGTTAGTTTCCCCAGCTGGGCAAAACAAAAAAAATATATATATATATATATATATATATCTATATATTTTGTGAAAAGAAAAAGCGAGAAAAAGGAAATGTGTTGGTTAGCACTCCTCGGTTGTGTACTGCCTTAGATTCAAAAGAAAAAAAAAACTGTAGGGAGAAATATCAACACAATACCTTGAGAAGGTTTATGGCGCCAAATGCGGGACGGATACTTCCTTCTCCACCTATCGAGATGAAAGCTATTCCGTTCTGTATTCAAAGCTTCTCAACGTATTCTGAGTTCGATTCTTGCAATGGATTTTCGCGAGGTTCATTTCAAGAATCATCAGTCGTAAGGCTGGTGTAGGAACTCCAAGTATTCAAATTCTGCTTGTGTAATCAATGTACAAGTCAGTCAAAACAAACATCATTGAAATTTTGAAATTTATTTTGAAATTTTCATTCTGTGAGTCCTTATACTCACGCGTTGTTAGTTCTTTGATTGTGGGTAAATTCTTGATCTTTCCCCGACTGGCTTCTCAGCGTTAGTGGTAAATTAAATATTATGTTAGGTGCTAAAGAGATTCCTTACACGAACTATACGAACTAAAGCCTTAATATGTTTCGTTTCTCAGTAAAAGTTCATAATGAGATTCATTATTGTGATTTTGAAGTTTTCAAATTATTTTAAATTCTCTTGGAGGCCAATTTAATTTTATTGTTTATGAATGGACGCGCTTTTTGTTAATTATGAGAGAATTAAGTATACCAAGATTGAAAGTTTAAAAGGGCAATAAATTCAGTTAGTAATTTGTTTTAAGTAGAGACCATTCTTAATAAGTTGTTGTAATATTAATCCTAACTCGTTATTTTTATTATTTTAAGTCGTGTTTGAATAAAGACAACACTAATGTGGGACACCCCTGAAGTATAGTACCCTGTATTCAAAAACCGCGAGATCCCTTGTATTTTGATTAAATGATAAGAGCGTAAAGTATTAGGATACGCGTTATTGTTTTTGAAGTCCCTGGCATCAAAGTTTTGTAATTTGAATAAAGCTCTTGTAAATTTTAATTGCCAGTGTAAGGCTGTTTTATTAAGGAAGAAATATGTGAACTTAATGTAGTAGAAAGATTAATCCTAATAATTCCGTTTGTGCTTAGCTATTGTTATTAATTAAGGAGACGTTTAAATAATTTATTAGTAGACATTATTAATCAATGAATCTTTTCTTATTCATTATGTTAGAAGTTGAATTATCTACAAATTTATCACTTTCCGGTCACGATAAATTCGACCGTAGTCATTGTGTTAATAATTTCATTTGTTCAGGACGTAAAACCGTGCTCTGTAGTATTGTTATTAATTTTGCTATTCCTTGCCGAGCGCTAATGCCTCGAGTTGTGTAATTATTTTGTAAATTTTAGCGAGCTATCTAATTTTGGAACGTGTCGTTGGGAGACACCCTGTCGGAAAATATTGAGACAGTGATCATACCTCTCCCTTGTTCCAGTAATAATTCATGGAGTATAGATTAGGTTAGGATGTGTCAATTCCCTTTCCTAAAAGGAGTACCAATTCCATCAAACGTGATAATTAACTATAATTATCAGCCCCAAAGCGTACATTGGTCGTCCAGAGAATTGCCGCCTGTTTCTATCGCTTGTATTAGCTGAGAACCGCGCAATCTCTGATGATTATACTCCGTTGGATCGATCTTATTGTACCAATTCCATCAAACGTGATAATTAACTATAATTATCAGCCCCAAAGCGTAAATTGGTCGTTTCAGAAAATTGCCGCTTGTTTCTATCGCTTGTATTAGCTGAGAATCGCGCAATCTCTGATGTGGATCCTCTGTTATATCGACCTTATTGTATAATGGTGCGTCCGCGTAATTGTAAGGATGTTAAGCCGGATCTTTGAGAAGGCTTACCCCCTTAAAGGTACGGGACCCTCCTATTACATCCCAGGTCGACATGGATCCCCTAGATCCCGAAGCTGTTTATTATCGTTCTGTTTACTAACGAACGACCAGAGAATGTTTGGTTCTTTCGGAAGGAAGCCCAGTGTTTCGTTCGAAAGACACCCTATGGTGTTAAAGTTTTAATTATGTGCTTTTCGAGATGGTAATGATATGTATGGAAGCTAATGTTGTATTTAAATGGTCATAAATGTTCTTGCTCGCGAGTGCCTAATCTAATCAAAGGTGCGTTTGTGTAAGACCTAATCCTTTTGAGCACTCTTGCTCCCTAATGAGTCCAAGCACGAGTCCTTAAGAAAACCTAAGGTTGTCCGAAGAGATAATTAAATTCGCTTGTTCAATGTATCAAGTATTGTTATGTTTTCTAGCTTCCGAGTAAATTAGTGATGTTATAATATCATGAGTAAAAGAAATGCTTTTGCAAGTCCAGGAATCGAGTTATTTTCTAGAATGAAATCCTTATCGGGCCTAAATGTCAGATACAGCCGCCCTGTTTAGTAAATAAGTACATTATTGATCATTTTGTAATTGTGTAATTGCATATAAACTCTTTCTTGTCTCCTATTTGAAATGATAAATCGTTCTTTTGTGCGTATAGATATCCCAAAAGGTCTCTAAAATGTAAATACGCGGTTAAATTCCTCAAAGTTAAAATTATGAATAAATGTGAAGTAAATGTAAGTCCCAGGGTCATATGAGTTAATATTAGAAGATAGGCTAAAAGTAATCTTTATTGTACCTCTCTTGCCTCCTGCCGTCCGAGTGCCAACTTAATTTGTATCTAAGAGTCGACATCATGTCTCCTGTAAGGAATTCTCGTTGAATTGTATTAATTGTTCTTAAATGTATTTAAGTAATTATAGTCTATTCCCGTTCGATTGTATTTCTATAAAGTTGTGGCACATTCTATTTTTATCATTTGGATATATTGATTATTGTATTTACTAGGAATAGATATTTTAAGCTGTAATTCTAATAATATTCTAACGTGAATATACATTATAATAAATATGATAATGGCATTTGATATATTATGCGTTATAATGCATATGATAATTGTATTTTGATATCTACCATATGTGATAATTAATATGAATTTTGGTGAATATCCAGGTTGAAATTAAGACCTACCAATTGAATGATATCAATATTTTACTGTAAAAGGTAGTTGTTATCATAGTAAGGCAACAAGATAATTGCCTGAAGTTATATTTAAATTCATTGTTAATTTCTAAACGTCAGTACTTCAGTTATATTGGTTCCTTTGTTAATAAAATGACGTAAAAGTGAAGTACCTCTGTGCGAACAGTACAATTAAATATATGTTGATTTAAAATTGTATATTGTAACTCTACCTCTCTTATCGATTAATTATTTGTAGCAGTTCATTTTATAAATTGAGACGACTTATTTGATTTAAGTTTGTTAAGCGTCTGTTCAACTGCGCTGATTAAATATTTGTGGTAGCTCATTCTATAAATTGAGATGATTTATTTGATTGATTTTGTTAAGCGTCAGTTCAACTGCGTGACAATAGTCACTAAACAATAATATTGAACCACGCATTAATTCGCATATTGTTAAATGAAAATGTTGAAAGTTTAGACCATAATTGATCTTGTATATTGGTCGTTTGCGTCATATTGTAATTTAGGTATTTTTTAGACGTAACTGTAAAATTGCCATTTAGTTTATGAACACCTTGTATTGAGTCGTGTTCCATATAAATGCTATTTAAAAAGGGTTCATTTTGAAACGTTCATACGCTGTCCCGTACTGAATTCTAATTGTTTAAGGGATGAATGTTATAAAGTGTTTAAAGAATATATATATATGTTCTCGTTTATTTCTTTCGCGCTACAAGAAATCCGCCTTCCTTTCATTCGAAATCTTGTATGAAAACATAGAAATTCTTCTTTTGGCCGTTCTCTGTTTAAAAGAAAAACCAGACCCTTACCAGACAGGGCTGTAGTATAATTTCTTTTTTTTTATACCACCCTGACTTCAGCGTGGAGCGTAGTAGCAAAACAAAAAAAAAAAGAGAAGAGAAAACATCTGAGCGTCAATTCCCAACTACCCTCCGGTAGTGGATAACCTTCGACCTCAGGGAGTCCCAGTAACCCAATTTTGGTAAAGACTAGAAGAGCATAAAAACAAACTGGCTCCCTTTCTTATCGTATATTTAATGGTTTGTTTTGGCAATTTTAGAGCTTGTGATAATGTGTAAATTTTTAAATTAATGTATCCAAAAACAAAACGTAGAGCAAAGGAAAATTTACATATAATAATAAGGAAAAAAAAAATAAATCCTTTATTAACTAATGTAGTTATCTTCTGTGTACGGTAGTCTTGAGATTCTATGTAGTGATTATTATCTCTAGAAATTTTTATGTAATTGATTCTTGTACTTTAATCATACAGAAGTCACTCAAATCTTTTGTGAAAATTTAGTAATTCTATATATACCTAGTGGAAATTCCGTTTAGGAAATGTGCAGTTCCTTGAATGTCCAGATAGGTTAAAAATACAACTATCGTGAATGATCGTAGAGTTAGTAAAAAAAACATATACGTGTAAATATTTATTATCTATATATATTCCATATGTAGTTATAATTGAATTGTATAGCATAATTGCATGTTCCTTGGGTTTAATATCTGATTATATTAATTTAGTATGGGTCATCCATTTTCGTTACATACATGTATATCATTTGTATATATAGGAACTCGTATCATAATAATAACTATAAAAACTGTGTAAAAAAAAAAACTTTTTATATGTGTACTGTACATAATTGAGGTCATTTGTGTCATCCCTCGCTATAGTGTTTTAATAGGTATAATGTAGTTATATGAAATCATGTTGTATTGGCTTTGTTAATCTTTGTATATCTTTATAGACAAAGTTTAGTTTGTAAATATGTAGGAACAACTCGTACCAACTAGGGAATTCTTTGTATTATACGTATATACCCATTTGTAGAGCCATGTAGTAATTTCTCAAATTTGTGATTCCCTCACAATCGAGATTGTATATCTAAATAATTGTCGTAGATAGTGAGTGTATATAATAATAGTAACCGATATTAATCTTGTAAAATTGCTATATTAGTACTATATTATTGTAGTCAATTTTAATATATATATATATAATTGTCAATTGAGGTATTTACTAATGATAAATTTTACTGTGTATGTGTTTTGTAATTGATGGGTCCAACTACACGCATATATCTATATACATATAGTTTAAATTTTTGTTGATATTGATAATATGTGTATCGTCAGTGTGATATTATGAGTTCACTCTGACCCTTTTACATCTTTTACTTAGTATAAATTTGTGTATAGACTTTAGCTTAGATAAGTGTTTTAAAAGTTATTCATATCATCATATCTATCTATGTATTAGTTACGTAAGTGTTTTACTCGAAGTTGTAATCATGATCTTAATTTTATGTAATTTTGTATTTAGCAGTGTTGCAAACCCCATTCAACAATTTCTTACTATTTTTACATTACTGATTATTTCAAGGTAGTGTTGCCAACCCTGCAGATAGTTTAATAGTACTTACCAGTGTTTCCAACTCACTTAAAAAAAAATTTTTTTTCTTCCATTCCAGTCCAAATATGACTCTGTAACGAAATTTTGTTAACTTCACTCTAACATTTAAGTACAAAATTTCTTTCCCAAGGGGCGTCGAATGTCGTGGCTAAAATTTCGACCAAACTTTTTGCGGTGTTTTTGCAAACACCCTGTACTCCACGACAAATTTCTCCCTTGTATAACCTATAAGAAATTGTGTAAACCAATTGTTATGTGAATGTCGTCCAGATCTATTCCCAAACTTCTTCACTTACTAACCTAGAGGAACAACTTTATTTCTTATAAACTCTTGTAAGCCGATAGGTATTCAGAGCTGTCTGTCGCATCTCCGCTCCAGACACCCTTCCCAATTCTAGCAACCAACTACGAGACGATAAGATTATTTTTTTTTCTCTCTCTCTTTTCCCCTCTGTTTTCCGGTGAATCATCAGTCTGATATTAATGTTACCAAACCCTCTTAGAGTCTTAGTTCTGATATGACTCCTTATTCTATATTTAGCGCTGACTTCATACTTCCGCAGCTGCTAGATTGACCCTTGAACCGATTATTAGTAAGAGACTTATGTCACCCTTTTCTTGTATAATGTTGTGTAATTTTAACTGGTTTTAGTTGGAACCCATGTCTGTAATTTTTTCTTTTTTTTTTTTGTGAAGGTGTGTGCGTTCTGGAAACTCTATCAGATATCAGAAATGTCGCGCGCCTATCATAAGTAGTATGAGATCACCTCTAGCCAATCAGAATTCACCTAGTGTTCCGAACCATTACATCATTTACATCCAACCAGATTCTAAAGAATTCTTTCTAAACGATTGCACAATCTGTCGTAACATTGAGACATCCTAGCTTAACACATAAAACCTCGAGGATGATCTTTCGAGTGGTCAATTACCACCAAGCAGTCGAAGAGCACATAGTCCGTGCTTCTCTCTCTCCCCTCGTGGGGGGGAGGCCGTCCTCTGCACTCTTCGCAGAGAGAGACTGTCACTAACTTATTGGTAACCTATTTTAATTTTCCTAGTGCAGTATAGTGAAATTCATTTCTAGTGGAGTTATAAACGCCAACCAGTGCTGTGTTTAGTATCCGGCGTGATGACCGTTTCCACGCCAAGTCTTGTGAGTAAGTACTGTCTCTTTACTAGCTCTCCCAGAGAGCCATCGTACCCTTACTCCGTACTTAACTCTTCTGTAGACTAAATTAATTACTTCGCCCTAATTTCGTTGAATTGTTTCCTGGACGTCACACCTGTGCGTACAAATTGTGGATATGTAGAAACCTGTAACTGAATCTTGATTAGTAATTCATAGTGATCCTATTTACTGTTTGATATTATGGTCTGTAAATAAACTGAACTCTTTAATAATAAATAACTCGCAACATAATCATACTGCTTCCATATTATTATTACTACAACAGACCATATGAAATCCTCAATCTCTCTTAGCTATCGAGAGACGCCTCCGCTAAGATCACGCACTGCGATCAAGTGGTAAGACACCTTACAGTGGATCGTCGTGAGAGTAAATCTACTAATATTCTAGATCCCTTTTCTGTCAGTTCTTGGGGACTCCTGTCCCCCTCTCAAGGGACTACCATTGGACCTGGTAAATCAAGATCCTGTCTCGACAGAGATACCAGATGCCGACCTCCTCTCTGAAGCCATCCACAGGTAAGAGTAACATCTTTTCAGCCAATCCGCTCGGGCTATCAACTACCGCTACTAGTTTGCCGACTCCAAGAGATTAATGTAGTGAAGGAGTTAATTGCGTCATCTGTGATTAAAATGTGTAATTTGATTTGCAGTAGTGTTGTGTGTCGCCAGTGCATAGTGTAAGAGGGCTTTGGTAGGAAAGTGCCTCTTAGTGTAAATCATGTGTTCCTTACTCGTTTGTTCATCTCAACGAACCGACTTCCCATCCTTGCGGCTTTTCAATATGTTCTTTGTAATGTAGTAATTCATTTCACCAAGGGGAGTCGCTTCCTCAATCGGCTTAATATTTAGTATATAAATGAGTATTCTTAAGCCCTAGTAAATTACTTGATTGAATTAAAATGATCTTTGGTTCTAATCGTTTGGTCGTTCAACTAATCTAACTGCTGTAACTGCCCATTTGCTTGAACCCTGTCAATACTAACGAGGCGCACTTTTACTTTGTTGTTTAGTCCGCCCCTCGTGATGTTATCATTTATATCGGGATGTGTTTGACCTCCCTCTCTCTTTTGATTTACAAACCTAGAAGTGTTTCTATTAGTCACTTGTGTGGCCATACCTAAATTATAGATATTATTATGTATTTCTTTAACTATTAATGTATCTGAGTAGACATCACGGCGGACAGTTTAATACTAAATATCTTTCTGTAAAATTGCAATATAACCCCTGCCGGGTTAATGAGTTATTGCGCCTCCCTCTCTCTGTTTGGTGTACTAATCTGTAAGTGATTCTATTAGCCACTTGTGTGGCCAGACTTTAATTATAGATATTCTTTTATGTATTTCATTAACTATTAAGATGTCTAAGTGAACATCCCGACGGACAGTTTAGTACTAAGTATCTCTCGGTGATATTGTAATATCACCTCTGTCGGGTTATTGATTTATTGTGCCACTCTTGGCTTGAACGACCCCTTCTCGTGCTGAGACCGTCGTCTCAGACTTAATATCATAAATCACACCGCTCCCTGTCCAGACCACTGCTATCGGTGTGATCAGAGAACTATTATTTATTCGTATTAATTGAGTTTATTACTTTGACACTGCCTCAAGAACCTCGTAATATTTTGTAATATTGAGGAAGCGACTGTTTGACGAGCTTTTGCCTTTCACGCAAGGACAGGTGTAACCTTATCTAGATCAGATTGTTATTAGAAAAATCCTACCGGTGGTTTCGCTTGAACTCGAACCCCTGACGGGTTCTTGCGGCGCTACAGAATATGCTGACCTGTATTTAAATGTAGATGGCTAATCATAAACGCTAAAGCAATAAAATCGCTGAGAAAACGTCAGTTCGAGCGTATTTGGTGCGGGTCGGAACAATAGACCGCCTGCTGTTTAAAATATTTCAAAAGGAAAGACGTGTTGCCAGGCAAAGGGATTGTAGTAAGAAACAGATGCTTGGAAGATGGTTTGTGCAGAGTATTGGAACTCTGCTATTACACACCTGGACCTGGCAAAAAGACCTGGAAACCCTGACTGGCTCACAGTATGATTTACACATCTGGTGAAAATAAAATTACTGAATAGCCACTTTGGCCGCGTTCGCTACAGGGGTAGCGCTTTCTCAAATAGCCTAAGACTAAGTAAAACGGAGGTATAGACCTAATTCGGGGGGGGGGCGTTTTATAGCCAGGGAGGATTTTCCTTTTAGGCGAGCTCCTGAAATCATCAGTGAATTTGACAGTAATGAACTACGAAGAAGCATCGTATATTGATTAGCAAAGTTATCTTACTTTTTAGTTTTATTGTTTCAGTTTGTATGAAGGTATAACCTCGATAAAGTTTAGCCATGGCTCCTTTAAACTTTGTAGCATAAAATAAATAAATAAATCTGTGTTTCAACCAGGGCTGTATGTAAAACTTTCACTATTAGGCTATTAGAAAATGCCGCCACTCGATTTCAGCGTTTGCCGCTAAATTTCTGATTTCCAGAGCGGGAGTATGAAACAAATCGCTCCAAGAAAATGTGCCGCTCTCTAAGTTCTGCTGGCCCAGGCTAGGGGTAAATACGAACTTAGTTTTAATGTTTTGGTCCTATTTGTGAATGAAAGAAACAGTATTCTACTGCTACTATCACGTGTACGAACAAGAAGCAATTGAAAGAAAGAAAGAAAGAAAGAAAGAAAGAGAGAGAGAGAGAGAGAGAGAGAGAGAGATGGGAGAATTTAGAAATATAGTAGCTAATTGGAACGTCCGTAAGTTTCCGTTCCGAGAAGACAGATTGAAAAGAACTAACAAAACGCTCGTAACCATAGTAACTGTTACATAATATGTGAGGATATGATAAAATGTTTGAGATTCTATCTTTGTGCTCTACATCATATGGTTCTTTATCTTTCTTCTTTCTCTTTCTTTTTTTTTTCTTTTAAGCAACATTTTTAAGCTAAATTTTCTGGTTCTCAATTTAGCAACAAGATCTGTTACGAAGTCAAAGAAAGAATTACATGGACCATTAAGAATGGATTATTATCTGGTATTCGATGGGTTGGTTGATTCTTATCTTTTCGGTGCGGGGGAGCCGGGTTTAATATCCGGTGAAGAAGAGGTCCAAAATTTACAAGAACATTCACATTCAGATCGATATCTCATATACATATCCTTGATGCTGAAAGAGTGCGTTAAAATTGTAAACAAAGAAATAGTTTAACTGATAATCTGATCAAAAGCATAATTCAACCTGTAAATAAAATTTCTGAATGGACTTTTTTTTTTTTTTTTTTTTTAAACACCATACATACAATAACATATATTGTATTCCCCGTCGTAGTGTAGTAAACATAGTGTAGTCCCCACACCAAAAGCTGAAACCGTAAACTGTGGTCCCAACCGGACTTACAACAACTCATGAAACCGTCACAGCGTAGAGTAGTGATGAGTGAATTATGACCCATGGGTAAGACGGACTCCTATGCAACGTCAGGTCCTCGCCCATGATGCAGTGCGCGTCAAAAGACCTCTCAGCAAGAATTGCATGGGCCATATTCGCACTGCATCATGGGCGATTGTGGCTCATGAGACCAGGACTGGATTAATCAATCTGAAGGCTAGAAAAAATATGTGACCCCTACTGACTTCACCGAATACATTTCTGTGAAAGAACAGTAGGAAAGTTAAAGGAATATGTTTCATATTTTTGGTCATATTTTATGACGATGATTGTATCTTCATGATTCTTTTTAAATAGTCAATTGAGATTTTGATCAGAGTGGAGATCCCTGTCCACCTAGAGACCCGGAGCTCCCCTTATTCCAGCTCTGTATGGAACTCCTTGTAAACTTCATCCGGCTCATACTATTCCTACTCTGGCGAATGAAGGGCACCTACTGGCTACCATTCCCATATCCAGTTTAAGACTGTTAGAAGTAAAAAATACACATTTGTGGCAACATGACTTTTAAAGTTTGTTATTCTATCACACTCACTCCCTGGAGTACTGGTATTTCTGCCATCTAGGGGTTAATTTATTTAGTTACGTTTCTGCGAAAATACCACCAGGTAGAGCTCACTTCTCTTTCTATTCTCTTTCGAGCGATGATAACTCAAAATTTCCATTTTTTGAGATGTAACACTCTTCCACCGGGTGTGCGCATTATTGTTTTTAATACGAGTAAATTATATTGGTAAGTCTGAAATATTTTCTTTCTTCTTTGACTGCTAAAGAAAAAAAAAAAAAAAAGGTTCGATCATCAGTGACAGAGAGGAAGACAAAGAACCAAGTGCTGGTTTCGTAAAGGAACCAGTTGATTTATACCAGTATATTCATACTAATAGAAGTGCTAGTACTTTGCACAGAGAGTATAAGGATTAATGAGTGTCAAACCAGAAATTTCAATACTCCAGAAATTACCTCCCGTTTTTCCTTTAGAAGCGCAATATTCCAAAAAGTTGTAACACGGGTTCAATTATTTTTAATAAAGAGTTCATATGCGTCGTTTCATCTCCATAATTCCAGAGATTCATGACATACTCTATGTCGTTGAAGAATAAGTTGAACCTCTTGTATTGCTCCTCACTTTGGATATGTAGGGGTCTATTTCAAAAATCCTTTCTTAATTTTGGTATCATAGGCGCTGACTAGTGGGTGCTCCGGGGCTCAAGCATGCTGTGAAGGAAAAATTAGGTCACATGATATAATGTGAGCTTTACTAATGAATATAATTTACAATTTAATTAGATGATGTAATCTTAAAACTGTGATAAGAATCGATCGAGCAAGGTGCTTTCAGCTCTGTACGCTATTATTATTTATTTTAATATTTTAGATACTGATCATTAAGTACGCGTTATTATTTCAATACTGTCTGCTTCTTTCCTTTGGCGAATATTGCTAAACTCATTTCAAACAGAAAAACAAAACCGCAATGTTTAGTTTTAGTTTCGCTCAGTAAAACGTTTCGATAGGCCTAATGGTGGATATATGATTCCTTTCAAGTTTAAAGATAATTTAACAATTCATTTTATTTACTAGCTGTGCCCGTTGATAATCTTTCACACCGCTTAGGGGGAGCCCCCCCAGTTGGGAAACCATTGGTCTATTTGAACTGTTTTTTTTTTTAAGTAGAATACAAGATTTTGTGATTTATCTTATAAAGTACCAAAACGTGAAAAATAAAAATAAATAAATAAAAGTCGGTGTCATGCATGGTTTCGTAAATTGCTTATTTTAGCCCTGAGCCGCCACTGCCACATAGGAGTGATTATAAGCTAAAATGAGAAAACTTGACTGGAAGCTTCTGCTCACACTATTTTACAGATGGAATCATTGACAATGTATTCTTTAATCTCTTTGAGGGGGAACGGTGGCTCACTGGTTCCTTGGTTCGATCCCCGGACAAATAAGTTTGTAGTGGACAGCATTGTGCGCGTGGATTTTCTCGAGGTACTTCCGTTTCCTCCCACCTTAGCATTCCATTGATTCTTTCGTCATTATTAACTTACCTTAATCATCCGTCTCTAGCCTAAAGGGCGTTAAACGTAGGACGTTCAACCGAAAGATTTCATCTCATTTTCATTTTTAATGTATTTGATTAAAATGTGTACTGCCTATCAGTATAAGCTTCTCTCGTTGTCATCTTCTTTACAACCTGTACACAACACATGCCGGTAGCCAGCCCAAAAATGTAGGGGGGGGGGCTGAAGTTAGGGGGTCCGATCCAATCATATTATAGTTCATCACCATATTATAGTTCATTTGCAAGCCTACCGTGAGAATTTTAGTGGGTCAGCAAAAATTTAGGGGGGCCCGGCCCCCTTATACCCCCCTGGATACGGGCCTGCCTGTACATAAATAAACTTGAAGCATACTGTACTGCGAATTCATTCTCATAGCTAGCAACTGCGGTAAAATAAGCGATCATGATCACTTTTAGTTAAACTCAAAAGAGCACGCTTTCTGCGAAGAAAGAAAGAAAAAATACTTTTTATACGCATATTATATAATCCCCACCCTACACTTTTTTCTTGTTTCACCCATGGACCGTGTGTTATGAGTACTAACAAAGATACTCTTTTAAAAAAGTTAATCTTTCTCGATGACTTGAGCGACCTCAAAAGCCCAATTTAAAAGCAAAAGAGTTAAGTAATCCAAGTGGTAAAAAGAAACAAGCTTTGGCGATGAGGATTATTTTTGCTCCTTCTTTCCAGAACGCATTCACCGTTGACCAAAATAAGTTTCTTTTGCTGCCCTTTCTCTCTCTCTATCTTTTACCTTTCTCGTTACTTTTTGATATTTTCGTGTATGAAATGGTGGGTGTAGTAGGTGTACGTTGGAGTCTTCTAATTTTGAGCCTTCTATAAGTCTTACTGTTGGCGTTTTTATTTTATTTTTAAAGTTCGTTAGATCAATACATAACGTCATCTATTACATAACGATACACACAGCTCGTGAAGCACAAATTGGCCTTCTTGCTGAGAGGTCTTTTGGCGCGCACTGCATCATGGCAAGGACCTAACGTTATATAAAAGGGCTTTTTATATATTTATACAGTTTGACAGATGCATGCACATCGCAAATGCTCAAGCGTCATTTTTTCTCGTTTGAAAGCTAGTTAAAAAAGAAAAAAAGGAAGAAAATATTTAGAGCACTATTCCCATTTTAAACAATGCATAGAATTTTCCCGTCAATCCTAAACACAAATTGTATACTTGTCTCTTAGTAACGTATATAATGGTATGGATATGTGGGAGGAGATGTATATCCAACTTCCTCTTTGTCCAAATATTCAGGAGTTTTATATTAGAATTTAACTTTGAATGAACAAATAAAGAAAGAAAGAAAAAGAAAGAACAGAGCTATGAAATAGCGGTGGATCTAGCCTGAGGCGGGGAGAGCCTAGGCCCCTCAGCTTTCTGAGTGACACGAATAATTTAAGCTATTATTTATTTATTAGTTTTTTTTTTTTGAAAGCTCATGGTAAATTCATGGTGTAACTATTGTACCGTAAGTCCAGAAAAAAATTAAAATATTAAAGAAATAATGATAGTATTAAATTAATAACTAAAGAGACAGTGAATTTTTAAATTAAGTTAAAAGACAAAGTAAAGAGTGAAATTATACGAAGGGTTGCAATTTCTTATTGTCATAAATGACAATAATTTATTAATGAAACAATTGGCTTACAATGGTAGTGTAGTGGATATTGTTGTAATAATATAATTATTTGATGTGAACAATTAAGAGTATTGAGTTTATAACCAGACATAGTATGTTAGCTTAACTGCATAACAGATTATTTATAATTTTATTTAATACTTAATAAAAATAGAAATTAGCTAAATATTTAAGTATTAAAATTTTGCCTGTTACTTTCAGAGACGTCCTAATATCATGTTACATGCAAAATAGACAGTTAAAGTTCTCTGTAGTCATACTATACTTTATTGCATTTTTCGCTTGGTTTTGACCAGACAATATATTTTTTTCGGTATTTATAATTTTGTATAAACTATTTTATTACGATGCTGGGGGACCCAGAATGCAGAATGATTTTTTACTTGCAAATTTGGTCATTTTATATGGACTATTGTCCTTGTTTGCCTTAATTATTTTTTCATTTTACTTTGCCAAAAGCCAATATAAACATTTACAAAATTTTAGGAAAGTTCTAATTATATTTTTTGATAAAATATTATTGTTATCTAATAATGTAAAAATAAGTATTTTTAAATTTTAATTTACCTTAAGGTTTGCTTTTTTTGCTTCTGCTTCCAACAATTTCTTAATTACAAACACTATCCTTATAATTTTTAAAAATAATGTTATATACGTATTCAACAGTTAAAATTAGAGATGCAAAAAAGCCGGCTTTTTTGAATCGATGGTTTTTTCACATAAAAAGCCGGCTTTTTGGGAAAAAAAACGAGAATTTTGGAAACTTTGGCTTTTTTCATTTTCATGATTTTTCTATCTAAACAGCTTTCATATAGTATATTCTATAGTTAGATAAGAATTCCATGACCTAAATGCGATATTTCGCTTGGAAATTCACCATCAAGATGGATGGAGCACATGTTTTACGAATTAAAGCTAACATGAAGAATGTAGTATTAGAGGGTAATTTTAGAGGCTATTTAACTTTATTTTAACTTTTGAGTTATCGACATCTTTTTTCTTATCTAGTTTGTCATCCGTGTTTCATTTCTAAGAGCTCTTAGTACTCTAGCTTCTAGCGCAAAAGTTAAACTTGCCCTTTTTTCTATTTATCCGTCAAAGCGTACGTTTTTCAATATATCCATCAAACCGTACTTCCACATTTCTGTTATACTGTAGCTGTGAAGTGATTTAGCAATAATTTTCCGGACACAACCTTGAATACCAATTTATACAAATAATCAGTAGCGAATTTAGAAAAGTACTTTAGGAGGGGGTTTATCTGATTGTTTCGTTTCCTAAAAAGTCCTAATTTTATTTGGGAGGTGCTTGAATTTTATAAGCACAGGCATAACTAATATTTCGTTTCGTTTATATTTGTATATTTCTGCATGCCTAAATGTTTGTTGTTTTATAAAGAAGCCAAGATTGCTTAAATATATTGATAGAAATTGGCAAAATGTATCGATTGCCTACGTAGCTTCCAACATTAGCTTGGATTGGACTTTCAATGATATCTACGTACTAAATTTGTAATTTAATACCTCAGTTTTAGCGTACTGATTATGGTACGTTGACCTTTAAATTTTACATGCAAAGCAATAACAGGATTTTCCCGTTATTGTCTTACATTTCAAGTAATGACGGGATTTTCCCAATGGCTAGGGCGGGAGATTCTCAATTTAAGAAATTTACTGACCGGGCTTCTTTAAGCTTATGGGAGTTCTTCCGGCATAACCCTGCTGTTGCATAATAACACCAAGGCGAAACAAACTTATTTCTGTGAATATGTAATATAAATACATAAAGCAAAGAATCTAAATCAAAAAAGCCTGGTTTAAACCAAAAAGGCCTGGTTTAAACATCCCCCAAAAAACGGGTTTTTGGCATTTTCAAAAAACAACCATGGTTCTTGCCAACTCTGCTTACTTTTGTATATAGGAGGTTAAAAAATTCTTATTATATACATTGGTTAATCCTGTGGAATTCATAATGTAAATATGTTGAAGAAAAATTGTTTGAAATATCTTTTCGAAATTCATAGTTTATTTTCGATGTTTTATATTATTATAAGCATCAACCACTAATTAAATGATTTTTTGTGTTATAGAGAAGCGATACAAAGTCTGTTTTATCAATTTAAAGCAGTATTTTGAAAAAAGCCCAAAATTTCCCAAGCAAAAAAGCGAAGCAGAAAAAACCGAGTTCCCCCCCCCCCAAAAAAAAACGTTTTTTTTTTTCCGAGCCCTTGCATCTCTAGTTAAAATATTACAAAAATCTTTGTTTCATTTTCACCTACCAAATTACCATGTTTATAAATAAAATATTTTTAAAAATTTTTAATTCATGATTTCATCACACTATCATAGTTTGGGTTCTGACTGTCCGTCACCCCAGTTTTTACCTTTCAGATCTACCACCGCTATGAAAGGTGTTTCTGTGCAGAAAATAAGACATATACCATGTTTAAAACTCTATATACAGTAAAACGTTCCAAATTCTTCAATCAATTAACTTTCTCACTTAATTGATTTGGTCGTGTATCATTAGAAACTTACAAATTAGCATATAGCATAACTATACAACTTTACCAGGATTTATGAGGATTAATATCCTGGGCAAATATCGGGAGTTGATATCTGGTCGCGTGAAGCACTAATAAAAACGTTAATATTTTTAATGCATTAATTACTTTACACATAAATTTTAGCAAAATGGTAACTCAATTAGATCGATCATCTTGGTATCTTACAGTTTGCAGTTTGATGGCCTTTGTTAAGCGTTGTTTCCAGTGGGGCCAATTTCTGTATAACTTTAACTGAGGAGGAGGGCGTTCTGGTATCTCTGTTTCTTTGCCAGATATCCAAGTCGATTCCCAGATCCAAGGAGCCCAAACAAACTATGGTGAGGGTGAGGTGGGGATTTTCTAACAGATATTCTAGATGAAAATCTTCGACGTATAATTTTTAGGCTCCGAAAAAAACAACACAGTTTGAAACTTCAATACAGCACAGTTGGAGGTCTGATTGAACAGTTGGAGTTGAACATTAATTATTTCGTTTTTGAAATTTCAAGATTAAGGGGACGTTTGACAAATTATTTCATTTTAATGTCTCTCTCTCCATTTGGAATCTATGGCGCTCAGGGCCGGATTTTCCAATAGGCCCGGGCCTATGGGCGCAAGCTCCCAGGGGGCGCACGGCCGAGAGAAAAAAAAATTAAAACATATCTAGAAATAAAAATAAATAGCCATAACTTAACATATAGGCCTGATATAATTTTTTAATAAAGGTTTTTAGGAGAGTAACTTTAACCAGACTAGGGGGCGGAAAAAATTATTGGGCCTAGGGGCGCCAAAATGCTAAATCCGGCCCTGATGGCGCTTCCAAAGCTAGAAGGAGTTTCCAATGAGAACTTATTGTATGTGAAATTCTGATCCAATACTTTTATCCCGTGTTATTTCGTGGTTTCAGTGATTTTTCCGTTTATCTTTTACGTACCCCGAGAGAATCCGTCTATTGGCATTATAAATGCATATTTTTTTTAATAAAGGTATGGCATTATAAATGCATAAAGGTAACCAAGAAAATTCTGTCGCTCTTTCACTCACCACCTTCGAACATCGATATGTCACCTAAGACGTACCTGGAAGATCAAACATAGTCCCCATCAGCATCGACGACCTTCTGCCAACGTTCTGGAAGGCCATGGATTCCATCGCTATAGAACTTGGTGGGCCGTGAAGTGAGGAAGGAATCAAGTTTATTTTGCACCTCTACTAGGGATTTAAACTGGCATCCTCTAAGGTGATTGTCCAAGGAATGGAGCATGTCATATTCAGACGGTATAATGTCCGGGGAGTATGGCGGATGTAATAGTGTTTCCCATCCAAGGCGTAGAAAGGTGTCCAAGGTCATCCTAGCCACATGAGGCTTACTTACATTGTTCTGTAATAGGAGGCCCCCTTAGCGATTCAGAAGTGCTGGCTCCAGAGTTTTGAGTTTTTCTTAAACACGACTCAACTGCTGACAGTACACAGTTGCATTGATGCCCTGACCAGCTGGTAGCAATTCCCGATGAACGATAACGCGACCAGACTACCAAACACACAGGACCTTCTTCTGGTGCAGCGATGGTTTCGCCTGTTTTGGAACCGAGTCGTGGGATGCTAACCAATGATGACGGCGCCATGGAGTTTCGTGCAAAACCCACTTCTTATCACATGACAACACCCTGTCCAGAAATAGCTCCTTCCTCAGACGAGACAGCAAAGAAACACAGATGACTGCTCATGTTGTCTTCTGGTCCGAAGTCAAATCATGTGGGACCCATCGGCCGAACTTGTAGTGCTTTCCAAGTTCATAGAGGTGCTACTGAATGGTTTCTCCACTTACACTGAATTGTAGTTCCAGTTTCTCACATGTCTGGCCACTGTCCGTCTCAATTGCTGCCTGAAGATCTTCATTTTGTACATGTGTTGGTCTTCTGGCATATGGTGCGTCTTCGAGAGTTTCGTGACCGTCAGTAAACTTGTTAAACCACCGCTGCACTGACCGCGTGGTCACGACACCCTCCCCTCACCAAAGGCCTGGTATATCTTCCGACCCGCTGTGGTAGCGTTTGATCCCAGTTTGAACTCGTATAGCATACACGGCCTTATGACACTCTGTGGAGGCCCCATGTTCACTTTGTCCTTACGCAAGTTCACGATGTAACTGAACTGCCACAACCAGACAGTATGTTGGATATACCCACACCAACAACTGACTTTCGCCTTATCTCCATTCGCATTCAACTCACAGATGTACACAAAAAGCAACAGAACTTTCTTGGTTACCTTTATACTACAGTACGTCACACCAGCACCAGCACTCTTTATTTGGAAATATTTCAGTTTAGCGTCCCACGATAATACCCTTTAGGCTAAAATAAACGGGTGATTAAGATAAGTGAATGATGATGGAAGAATTGGTGGAATGATAAGGTGGGAGGAAACGGGAGTACCCCAACGCTTTTTCATTCTATGCAGTAAATATCTAGTAATTATTTTACTGTGTAACGTTTAAAATTCTGGTGTGTAAATAATAATGTCAAGTAAGGAATTGGAGTCATTTTATATGGTTATTTGTGGTCCCGCGTAATCCCTAACGCTCTCGCCTTTGGCGCGAGCAGTGCCGGGTTCGATTCTGTTGAGGACACTCGGTCAATCAGCTTTTCAGGCCAGCCATCGTGATTCCTAAGTGAGGTTTTTCCTAATTCATATCCGGCAGATGCCGGGAATAGTACCTAGCATACACGTCCCAGGTCGCTTCCTATCTTCCCTTCATCTCTCCACCTTTACCAGATATTTTGCTCGCCGAGTGACGTCATCCCTCATACATGACGGGGTTACGGATATATTTGCCGGTAATGCCAGAAATATGTACACTTTAAAGAAAAAACTACTATAATTATTTAGGGGACGCAGTGGCTTAGTGGTAGAGTAGAGCTTACCTTTGGTGCGTGGAGTTCTGGTTCGAACATCAGGCAAGTAAGTTTGTGGTGGACACAGGGGCGTCATTTAGGGAGGGCAGGAGGGGGCAATTGCCCCCCCAAGAGTTTGAGGAATACACATACCTTAATCGATTGTCTACTAATATACTAGTACAAAACGTGAAAGTCTTATGTCGGTGGTGCTCTTGCCCCCCCCCAAGCAAAGTCTGAAATGACGCCCTTGGGTGGACAACATCGTGTCCGCGGGTTTTTCTCCCGTTTCCTCCCACGCTATCATTTCACCCATTCTTTCATCATCATTCACTCGCCTTAATCATCCGTCGCCCTTAACCTAAAGGGCATAATCGTTAAACTGAAAGACTTCATTTTATTTCATATAATTAATTAGTACAAAAGAATTTTTAGTGCTCAAATTTTATTATAAGTAACGGTCTGTTGAAGACCCAAGATAACTCCAGATAAAAATCAGTAAGTACTTTTCCCCTTTCGTTCCTATATATTGGTACATATTTGTATAGAAATAATTGTGTATATATAGCACTCTACATTGGATCAATTAAAGATAACTAATAAGAATATAGAGGGTGATCCGGAAGTGGGCGTACCCCTAAATGGTGTTTTCTTACGTTTTCTGACGCAGAATTCAGCTGTGTTACGACATGGATGGTGTCATACCGATATTTATGCCTCTTAAAACTCTTAAAATTTTAAGGTAACTATGTATAGACATGCTACCATAACTAATACTATACTGTAAAAGGGGCGGGTACGCCAACTTCCGGACCACCCTGTAGTTTTTTAACGCCAGAAAAAAATGTTAAATTAATTTGGACCTTAAGGGGTAAAAAAAAAAAATAATAATCAGAATGGTGGATTCTAAAATTTGCTTAGAAATATATATAAGCATAAGCGCCGACTTTCAAGTTTCTCAATGAATGCTCAAGCTTCGTTTTTTTAACCTTTTTAATCCCACTGTTCCCAAATGGGAACAATTTATTTTTATCAATTTTTGTCTGTGGATTATTTGTTGTGGATTTATTTCGTTTTTTTTACAATAAGGACCTGCTACTACTCCATATGCTACTACTAAAATCCTCTTGAGCGCCTTTGTGGCTAAACGGTTAGCGTACGAGCCTTTGGCGTGGGAGACCCGGGTTCCATTCCTGGCGGAAGCTCATGTGGATGGGATTTCACGTTAATCGGTAGGACCACGTCTCATATAGCCTCGCTGCTGAAAGGAACGATAAACTAAAATCAACAAAATCAACAATATTAAAATCTTCAAAATATATTAAATGAGGTCAGAATCAATGTTTAGAAGGAATTAAGAAATACTGAAACAAAAATAATTTGGGATTAAATGGGTTAACTACTTGTAATAGACAAATGGTTCCCAAATCCCAAATTTTTCCCAAGAGGCGAAAAATACCTGCTGAAATAAGATTAACCTTGAAATTACTTTTATATTGCAAAGAAAAGAAAAGAGCACGATTTCCTAAATTTTATATTGAACAAAATTCCTAAACATTGAGAATTTGCTTGTGAATTTAGTACTATCGGTGTTTAGTAATATTGGTCAAACGTGTTTAGTAATATTGGTCAAAAGAAGGAACAGAAAATTATTAAAATAATAATGATTCCAATCAAATCTTTAAAACATTTTAGGATAGTTCAATTGTCTTTTAAGTTACGCATAGCATTTTACATTTTTAAAAATATAAATTAAAACATTAAGCGCCAAGTTCTTTAAAGAAATAATTATTCCAAATTACACTCACCGATTATTATTATCGTTGTAATGTTATATCGCTCATTCGTTGATATACCGTAAATCTGAAGAGTCTAAAATAAGTATTGATAAATGATTATTCAGCACACATGCATCCCTATCTAAAATTTAACCTGGGATCACAAGCACTATAGTTTATTTTCATTATTCAAAGGACGAAAGTGTAATTTCGAAGTTAATTCGAACACAAAAATTCAGCGGGTGCTCAGCTCAAATGGGTGCTTGAATCCCAGAGCACCCATGTAGCCGGTGCCTATGTATACGAATAAGTAACATGTAAAGTTTTTATTATTATTATTTTAAATATTGAATTGCATGCAACTCGATGAATACGGATAGACCGGAACATTATTATGACATATTGCGTGCAACGATTACATAATAATGTGGTGATTTGTATGCCTTTGTCTGTAATTCTTTGAGATTCAGTAATGAACTGAATAATACGCTGTAGAACTAGTAGTTTATAATTATCAACTACGTATGTATATACAAATGAAAGGACATGGAAACTTAAGTAAAGAAATTGTTATTTAAGAGTGAGAATGAATCTCAGCCTAAATGACGAAACAAGTAGCTTCAGTAACAGATAGATTATGGAATCTGGAAATTTTTATACATATATATAGGCCGATTACTATAAGAGGTAATTCTGACAGTAAAATAAGTAAAAAAAAGTGGGTGTGAAGACAAGTGTACAGCATCGAAGCACGAAAAAATACATCACAGCTCACTTGTTTTAGAACACCAGGAGCTGGCAGCACCTTGTCCGTAACACTTTCGACTTTCCATCGACATGCACGTTACTTTTTTTTTTTTTTTTTTGTTACCTTGCACCCATCATTAAGTCTGAAGGGAATTCTTCATGTTCGATAGGTAATCCCTTGCGCACCCATTGCACACTCATAAAATATCCATTATTGGATGCGGTGGACACAAAATTTTCCCTATTTGTTGAAAGTCCAATTCCTATGACAGAAGTTATATGATAAGATTATATTAGCTATATTAAAGAACTACCAATCATTTGTTTTATTCGTTTACTTTTTCCTTTTTTTATATATACAAAGAAACTCGTTTTCACTTACAAGGTACATTCGCGAAGTGTCCCCTCGGGATTCGTGTAAAATTGATTCAAATGCAAAGTTCTCCACGGCCCAATGCGTATTAGACTAATTTTAGCGGCCCATACGGGTAATTTGCATATTTATGGGCCTTCATATATCCGGAATTCAGTCAACCACTACTATAAAGCTCGGTCACAAAATTGCTTTTAGTTTCTTTAGATATAATTAGACATGAATGTGTGCATATGCAAAACAAATAGGATCAAGTACTGCTTCTCTGACACGTATTACCCATCCCGGCCGCCATCTTGGATCCGCCATATTGGATTCAACTTTCAGTTTTTCAAATAGGAATAGGTGCATGTGATACATCAAATTCATATAGAATTTTCTCGGAAATCCATTGGTGTAGTTAATTTTAACGTAGCTTGTACCGTTTGCAAGGTATTGCATGTTAAATGTCAGGCACTTCACAAATATTGAAAAAAATAGATAATTGTGCAGTTCCCCGTGTGTATATGTAATCTTTTAAACGATTTATTGTTGACGAAATATTCCTTGAACGTAAATACATACATACACACAGACATAAATTCGGAAATGGTAGGTCTTCACCCAAATCTGGTCGTATCTTCATTTACATTAGGCATTTTGACCGTAATAGAATACTTCCTTGTTATGGTAAAACAGTAATAACAATCATTCACAGAAATGTAATAAGATTATAACACCAATGTTGTAAAGAGTTTGTTTATACCTACAGTCAGTGGCGTATTTACGATTTTGTTTCGGGAGCTTTGCAACTTTATTTCTGGAAATGTGAAAATTCTCCAAGATATTTCATTTACTTTAAGATAGTAAGTAAAATTTTGGGGGGCGGATTAAGCCCGGTAGCCCCCTCTTAAATACGCCACTGCCTACAGTTTTCTTGCAGTTAGAAATTGTTTTGATTTGTCAACATCGTTACCTTAACTGTTATTACTCTAAAATGTCTATTCGCGAAGTGCCTGGAGGGATTTAATATGCAATATCTTCCAAACAGTACCAGCTACGGTAAAATTAACTACACCAGTGGATTTCCGAGAAATTCTATATGAATTTAATATGTCACTTTCACCTATTCCCATTTGAAAAACCGAAAGTTAAATCCAATATGGCGGATCCAAGATGGCGGCCGGGATGAGTAACATGTATCAGAGAAGCCGTACTTGATGCAATTTGATTTGCATATACCCACATTCATATGCACTTACATCTAACGAAACTAAAAGCAATTTGTGTCTGAGCGTTATAGTAGTGTATGAATTCCGGATATATGAAGGCCCATTAATATGTAAATTACCCGTATGGGCCGCTAAAATTAGTACAATACACATTGGGGCGCTGAGAACTTTGGATTTAAATCAATTTTACACGAATCCCGAGGGGACACTTCGCGAATGTACCTTGTTAGTGAACAATGAATGCAAATTATAGGCCTACTACTTTGAAGACACACACACACACACACACACACACAATATTACTATTGTGTTAGTTTATTTCTGAAGAAAAAATTCAGAAATTTAAGCATTTATATTGGTCAAGCAGTCAGCGCGAGAATTTCCCTGAATTTTCAGGTTTTATCGAAAAATTCCCTTTCCCTTTTTGCTAAATTTGCCTAGATTAGGGAAATTTCCCTTAAACTACGAATACTGATTGGATGACAATGGACTTCCTTTAGGCTGACATGGACCGCCACTGCACGTTTCATGTTCGAACTAACGTATATTGTGTAATGTGTGATTTTTCCACTCTGGAGGATAGATTCCGCACCCACCGGCGGTCGAACCCTGAGTTGTACGGTTGAACCACGCTTCTGTAGGCTTTACTTGTTTTTCTACATTATACAGCTTTAGTCAAAAGCTAGGAAGGAAAACCAGTAACGCGTTCTTTATCTCACGTCAGGTGAAGCCAGAGTAGAAACAGGTTTTCATTTTTTGAAGAAATGTAAATGAATAAGGTTACGTCCTTTTATATTTCCTATAACTATACCACTCTGTCTTCGTACTGTACTAATGTTTATTTCTAACTAAACTGTATCAGTTATATCTTATGCATTTTTTAAGAAAAGCACCCAAGATAGCTAGTAAATCAGCGTTACCAAATCTTCCTTTCGAAAGTTCCAGTGTCTATCGTTGTGCGCTGCAAACCGGCGAATGTGTTGTAAAAATCCATTACATATTTCTTTTCGAGAGCATATGACGCAAAAGCAGAGCATTTGGCGTGATTTTCTGTTTACAACATATTACGCAAAACTTCAGCTCGAAATATTACATATGCCATTCGTTTGGTACTCAACAGATCAATAAAACTGCTTTATTTCTATAAATAAACGAAGTATAAAACCTTCCTCTGTCAGAGACAAAAATCAGTATACGTGAAATATACTTTCGGTTACTGGACGCTAAAGTAGGGGAATTCTATATACAAATACATAAGTAGATAGTATTTTGCGTATTAAATTGTTCAGTATTTTTTTTTTTAACAAGGGATGACCCGGATCCAAACTTGGATCCAATACTCGGAACTCGGATTTGGATTCTAATACTAACCTGAACCCAAAATTATAATCTTGATACAGATTCGGAAATAAAATCTTAGAGTTTTACGTTCCACGGATTATGCCAGCTAGGCTAAAGGAGACGGTGATGATGAGTAATGAAAATGAAATGGTGGAATGAAGAAAGTTCGAGTAAACGGAAGAACTCCGAGGAAACTCACGCACACGGTGTTCGTCCACCACAATATTTACTTGGCACGAACTGGGATTGACCCAGGGACCACATGCACCAGGGGTGGATTCTCTACCACTGAACCACCGCAACCTCTTGATACAGACTCGGGTCCAAGATCCAGATTTGGAAACGAAAATCGTGTCCATAGTTTAAAAATGAGATCCATAACCGAGATCTGGATTCTATGCTTTATCTATAAAGATGTAGATCTGAAATTTCGCATCCAGATAGGACAAGCACAAATTTGTCCTTTCTGAGACGTTATACAGATTTATTCAGCTATAACGAATACATATGTACAATTGTTGTTTTCAGTAAACTCACAGACAAATATGGTCAATATTTGTCTTCATTTACTACTCACAGGGTGGGGCAAAAACTGAGAGGAAACCAGCGGAATTCCCCACTCCTGGAGTTTCGAAGGATTTCCTCGATTCAGTTTTTCAAAATACAGTTTTTCAGTAAAACATTTTAGATTTACTTACTTATACATTATAGCATTTAATAAATCTATATTAAATACTAGAGTGCGAGAGTATATTTACTACAGGGAAGGCCGTAAGCAACTTGCCGCCTCCCTTTAACCAATGCTACTCCATTATGAACAACGAACGGGAGGGAAATAACACTCGCACTCTGAAAGGCTGATGTTGATGTTGATTTTTAGTTTAGCGTCCCTTTCAGCAGCGAGGCTATATGAGACGTGGACCTACTGATTAACGTGGAATCCGAACCACATGAGCACTCTGAAAGGCGTAAGCACAACAAATACAATCTCGTTGTATCTGTTTTGTTTTTTTTAAATAGCCTAATTTATTATGTTAGTGAAAGATAAAGCAAACATCTGCAGAGGAAAGGTGGTAATCCCTTTTATGGAATTCAATATCGAGCTTCAATCTCAATATATCAGTTTGCAATTCCAATACAACTAATTCTTTTATCTTTATTTCTTGATTTTCCTTTTACATCTCTTTTTTTAAAAAAAGAACTTGTTTCCATTTTCAATGATAAGGAACTTGTTTATGACAAACACAAGACTAGTTTTAATATCAAAACTGTGATAACTAACTAAATGGAACAGGTGTTCGCTACTATTCGAGAATTGAGTTCTTGTATTTGACAATAATCAAGCAATTCAGGCTGGGATTTGTTTGACCATCTGCTTTAGTACTCTCCATGTAACGTTAAACGAATGCGGCCTAAACGTGATTTATGAATGTAGTATTCAAATAGAAAGTCAACTTAGTAAATTTAACTACCATAATCATGAAATCTATTTCCATCAAGAAATATTTATTTTAAATAATATAGTTATGGCAAATTTTGCCGCTCCTCGAAACTTGCCACCTCGTGCTAAAGACCTGCACGGACCGAATTTTTCGGCCCGAGCCCAATCCAGCCCGAATGTACCTAGGCTCGGCCCAGCCCGGGCCCGAAAAGTTTTGGAGATTTTCGGCCTGAGCCGGCCCGGCCCAATAAATTTAAAAAAAATATTTGGCCCAAGCCCGGGCCGGGCCCGATAAATTTTAAAGTTTTTGGCCCGACCCCGGCCCGATAATTTTTTTAAAAAATGTAGCTCGAGCCCTAATCTTTCTCAAAATTTAGTATTAAACTTGACCTAACCCTCAGAAAAATTTTCTAAACTCTGGTTCACAACCTGACGCTTGCCTCCCGAATGGTACCATTGCCTCCTAGAACTTTGCCTGTCATCGAGAGAACAAAAGTCGCATTTCCTGTAACAAAAATCTAACTTAATTGATTTTTAGCATAAAATGAAGATGGCAATATAGTTTAGTGACAGGCAAAATTTTCCCAGCCCTTCTTGTCATATTTTGGGTTCAGTGAAGGTCAAGGTCAGAGCTCAATTTACCGCGCAATGAGTGAAAGTGGAGCCGCTAAGCAACACAAACTAAATAGCTATTGCATTCTTTGTAACATTTTTCACGGGCACACTTCTTCAATGTATGGCTTTATTCCAATTATCGTTTAACGAAAGTCAATAATTATTAAAGAATTGCAATTAATCGGCCCCAGCCCGGCCCGACCTGAAGTGAAATCAGTGTCGGCCCGGCCCAAAGAAATAACAGTTTCGGCCCGCCCAAGCCCGGCCCGTGCAAATCTCTACCTCGTGCAAATACACGTGTTGCACATGTAGTAAAGCAGGCCCTGATTTACTGTAGTTACTAAAGTTGCGCAATATGGATAAATACGTAATTGTTGTTTTACATGAATGTATTAAGTGAACGCGTGCATCAACATGTGTGTGTCATTACTACTGTGCTTGCATGTTGGTCTTTTACCCTTCCCCACTCCTCCTGGAAAAATCCCGCATTCATCCTTGTCAGGCGCGCATCCAAAACATTTTTGTTGTGAGAGGTCGAAACTTTAATGGGAGATCCAATACTGCAAGCCACTACATCTATGTAGTATCGGACGGGTATTATTCTGCACCCAAAAAGGCGACAAGTAATTGTAAAATGCTTCCACCCACATTTTAAAAAAATGATAGAACTAGAATGTTTTTATAAAAGAAAGGACACAGATGAAGTGTAAGATCAAATTTTCATGCTACATCAATCATTTCCCTGTTAAATAAGTATAGTTTTATTGAGTATATGTATAAATGTATGTTGAGTTAAGAAGCATTTTTGGAGGGAGGAGGGATCTGGTAGACTCCCGTGGCTGCGCCTCTAATTCCTGTTTGTCTTCATTTCCCTCTTTCTTCTTCATTCTCATTAAGATTACCTTTGACAAGTAACTATAAACATATTTTTTTTTTTAATTCTTTATTACGATTTTTATCTCTCAGTAGTGACATAGCTCGCTCAGATGCCGACAAGAGATGGCTACTAAAGTACTAATATGCACAATCGTTAGATCAGCATCTTCGATTAAAGTTCGGGTCTAGTTTTTAGATCCGGATCCGAAAAATCCAAATCAGCACATTTCTGCTTTAAACTCCCTCTTTCATCTTCCTCTGTGACTTTTTAAAGCGACTTAAAATGATCTTCTTCTTCTTCTTCTTCTCTTCCTCCTCCTCCTCCTCCTCCTCCTCCTCCTCCTCCTTCTTCTTCTTCTTCTTCTTCTTCTTCTTATTATTATTATTATTATTATTATTATTATTATTATTATTATTATTATTATTATTATTATTATTATTATTATTATTATTATTATTATTATTATATCTCTGATTAAACCGGTTTCAGCTTAGTAATCTGACGGCTGTCTCTTGCAAGTGCAGATTATTTGAAGAGTTCTTCTTCTCCAAAGATCTTTCTGACCATGTGACAGGTGTCTAGTTTTACTGATTTTTGTAGATTTGTCAGATGTTTTGCGTTTATCTCTTCCAGTTGCATCACAGTACTTTCAGGGACAGTTGTTGTAGCTGAGATAATGATTGGTCTTACTGTAACTTTCTGACATTTCTATAACTTTTTTTTATTTCGTCAGCCAGGTCTTTATAGGTCTATTTTAGTATTATTATTATTATTATTTTCATACTGAATGTTGTAGGTATGTTATGAGTTAATGGTACTCCTACATCTATGAGGGTTACTTCTTGGTTCATTTTGTTGATAATAGTGATGCTGAAACTTTGCAGGTACCGTTAAATCTGTTCTGATTTCTCGATCCCAGTAGCGTTTGTATTTATCATTTTCAAGTACTGGACATGGCTGGCATTTCCAGTACGGCTTGGTATCGATGATTAGATCCATGTTATGTGCCAAAAAATGGTGAATGGTTTTTGCAACATTGTTGTGTCTTTGTAGATAGTCTGTGAAAGCCATTATACGGCATGAACGTGTGATGTGTTCAATTGTTTCTAACGTGTCTCCGCATTTTCTGCATTTTTCATTTGGTATTTTTGTTTTAACCCGTTAAGGACCAAGCATATATATTTTTTAAAAAGTTAGGAATTTCTTTCAAATTCCTTTCGTATTAACGATAAGCATTTGCAGTTTGACAGAATTTATAAGAACGAAGATGAAGCGGGGGCATAAGGGGCCAGTCCTCAAGCATCACCAGAACAAAATTAAATTTATAATTAATACATGAGAGAGCACTTTAAACTGGCAAAATATATTTTCGCATTGAGATGAAACGTAACTTTATTTTCGGACAACATATATTATTTTAATCTCTTTGACTCTTCTTTGAGCATATTAAATATATAAAAGACCTAAAAACGCAGTACATTTTATGAAATCGTAAGTTAAGTAGGCTGTCCTCATTTTAGGACAGTAGGATCAAACGGGTTAATATGTATTGTTATTATTATTATTATTATTATTTATTTTTATTATTATTATTATTATTATTTATTATTATTATTATTATTATTATTATTATTATTTATTATTATTATTATTTTTATTTATTTTTCTTATTTATTATTATTATTATTATTATTGTTATTATTATTTATTATTATTTATTATTATTTATTATTATTATTATTATTATTATTATTATTATTATTATTATTATTATTATTATTATTAAAGAGGACTCCAGGGGCGACATTTGAAGAGAGCAGGGAGCAATTACCCCTTAATTTGAGGAACAAATGCTTTTTAATAAATTGTGTACTAATAAAAAATGTAAAACTCTTATGTCATTGGAAGATCTTGCTCCCCTCACCTCAGTAAACCCGAAAGGATGCTAGTAAAGGATACCCTTCACTATTTCATATCATAGACCTATCAATTACGTAATCCTGTATGGAATTTGCATTTTATTATTACTCTTAACGAGGCCATAGTACAACAGGATAAAAAGAACTTAAGAATGCATGATGCAGATTAGTAGTTATTAGGAGCTCCAAGTTCGTAAAATAACACTTCTTATATCATAAAAGTTACTTGAAAAGTTAAGAAGATATTCAACAATCTATGATGTAACCAGTCCTATAGCGTAATAACCCAACAACAGAAAAACCTAAAAGGATGAGATGTGATAGGGTTTAGTATAGTTGTATGCATGAATACATATGAGTTACATTTTAGAGCCACTTTAATTTCGCTTGGAAAATTGTGATTGAAAAAAAAAAAGACCCAATTACCAGGATCTGCCTTGAAATCCTAATTGCGAAGTGGGGGAGAGGGGAGGCTAATAAAAATAAATTAAAAAAACAGAAGTAAAGTTATTTTCAAGGTCCTTACAGTATTACGTGACATTTTGTATTGTTACGTGTTTTAGTTTTTTTTTTCTTACTTGCTTGCACTTTTAGTGTATGCATGTGTGAACGTATATATATGTGTGTGTATTTGTGTTTTTATATTTGAATCTATGTGTGTGTGTGTGTATGTGTATGTGTGTGTGTGTTTTGAGTCTGTATAGGGAATATTATGTAACATAACCTTCGATGCTTATTTTGTTGTTTTCGTGTTACACGTGTATTTAGAAAAAAAAATGTTTCTTAAAATGCGTCTTTTATGTAAAGAATTATTGCAATATTTGCTTTCGAGCAGCACTAGAAATTGGGTTTCTGAAATTTAGAAGTTGCAACATTCTCCCTCAACCTTTTTTTAAATGTGGATATTTACAGGTTATCTACGTAAATACCAAAAATTACGAGAAGAGGAACCGAATTGTACAATTATTTTGTGTTGTTCAAAAAGAATGGGAACAGTTTTGTTCTTTAATTACTGATGAAGGACATTCGCTATTCTACGTGTTAGTTAAGTGATGTAATACATTACAGTTAAGAAGAAAATGTGTAACATAATGTGTTATGTTAAGAATAACTATAAACACTAAAATATTGCGTCAGTATTACAAGTAATATTGCTTACGAGACGAGATATAACGGTTTCTTGTCTTGTAAAAGTCTCATATTATAACGATTGCCAAAGTATTCTTCACTATCTCGTCTCGATTCAGATCTTGTTCCCGGCAAAAGTCCTGAAATTCAGATCCCAGTCACATCGACTAGCGAACTCCCCAAAACCCCACGTGCTTCTTTTAGTGTTCGTCTTCGGCGAACTCCAGCCCTTCGCCGCTCACCTTATATCGCCAGCATATACGCCAACTTAATGATATGGTTCTCTCCCCGAAAAGAACAAAAGCTACACATATACGGGAGTCCTCTGCAGTTTCTTTGAAATTTGACATGGCGGAAGACGACCTGATGGATACTGAGTGGACGGTACTTGGCATACGAGGAAAGTTTCGCATCGAACGTTGATTTCTGACCATTTTTTTACTATTGTTATTGTTATATATTTTCTGTATTGTTATTAGTATTATTAGTATTTAGTATTTATTAGTATTTAGTATTTATTAGTATTTAGTATTTATTAGTATTTAGTATTTAGTATTATTAGTATTTATTATTATACATTTTCTCTTTTGATTTGATTTTAAGTTTACTCCCGTTCAGGAGCGCGGCTATATCAAACGTAGACCAACAGTTTAATTTTAAAATGGTCGTACTGATGTGCACGATGAGCAAAGAAGTGGAAGCCCTTCGATTTTGACTGATATGCCCATTCTCCTAATCTGGTGCCTTCACACTTTCATCCGTTCATCTCCTTGAAGATGTACATGAATGGGAAAAATTTCAACTGACGGGAAAGTGAAGGTGGAGATGAAGAATTGGGCAAAAGAAGTGGCGGAAGACTTCTTTGACCAAAACATTAAAATAATAATAATAATAATAATAATAATAATAATAATAATAATAATAATAATAATAATAATCCTTCGTCTTACTAATTGCATTGAGAAGGATGGCGACTACATGGAAAAAATAGTTCACATGTGTACTGATGTAAGCATGTAAAAGTTTCGTTTTAAATACATTTTTTGAAACCTACAAAAATCTAGTACACTTATTTTCTGAACGTGCCTCGTATTTACTATCAGTTGCACCTTAACCAACAACTTTGCCGCAGTAGAATACCACTTCTTGTGAGATCACCGAAGTAAAGCAGTGTCGGGTTTGGCCCAAGGAAAGATGGCTGACTGCGTTCGTCAGGAGAGCTACTTGAATGAGAGAAGTAGCGAACTCAGGTTTAGAAAGCTAGCATTAAGAGAGAGGGAAGCCGATGTGCTGACTAACATATCACGCCAAAGGCATGAACGCTACAGACTGGATGGTAGGCCCAGTCCCTTTATTGGCTGTTGCTCAAGTAGTTTAGTGTACTATATTTATATCCATTTGCTCCAATCACTTACAGATTTTCCTTTATTCGAATCAATATTGAAACCGGAAGTTGTAGTAGATTTTAATCACTTCCGGTTTCACTATAAATACGTTTAAGAGCTGAGATTAAATATATTTTTGGAATCCTACATCCATATATATTACCTATTACCGTTCTTGCATTATATGGCGAATAGTATTAAGACCGCAAGTAATAGTATATTTACTACTACTTTCGGTTTTAATAAAGAGGTAAGGATGGGGATGGAACGTATTCTTATCCAACGCTGAATACATTCCAAAAACTGATTCTCACTATTATACCATTTTTGCTTTAGTACTGAAACTGTAAATAGTATTTTTTACTACCACTTCCGGTTTGAATAGGGAATTAAGAGAAGAGATGGAACATATTATTGGGATGTTGAATCTATTTCTTTAAAAGTCTTTCTTATCTGTAACCGTTTTGGTTCTGATAACATCGGTTAACAAACGGACCCGACGGTGAATAACATAGTTGCGCCATAAGCTTTGTTAAAATAAAATGTAACAAACAGATTCGAGTTTCTTGGTATATATTTTTGAAGGCTAGTGTAATAGTCTAGCTAGTACGTACGTTAGGGTAGAATACATTTAGAGTGGAAAGTATTAGGGGCACACCCACGCTGGGGAACCACCGGGGCCGGACCCCCTGTCACTTCGTAACTCAAAATACATTTGCACATTTTCTTAATAATATATATTTGTTTAGCAGAGAAATTACGGATGGATACTAAAGATTTGACCTGACTCATCATCTGTACTATTTCTTTTCTGACAAAAATCTAGTTTTATAATTTTTCGTGAGAATATAAGTAGCAGTACTTAAAAATTACTTATCTTTTTTTCGCATGTAAAATAACACCCGTTCAACACTATATAAACATAGTGTGCTGTGCCATTGGAATCCCCAAACTTTGGACCCCTCCCAATAAAAAATTCTGGTTGCACGCCTGAACAGTATCATATTGGAAGAACAATATCAATTAGGCTAGAGCGTAAAATTTTAATGAAAGCATTCTACCTGCTCTGACACATGAATCGGGTGAATACTAACCATGGGCGCCCGAAGAAAATTTTCTAGGGAGGGGCCCATCTCCCTCGTTGCTATATTACATTTGGTATTTTTTTTATTTGTATTAACAAAATCTTAATGAATTTTAAGTTGTTTTCGTGAGCCAGAGGGGCCCCGGGCCCCACCCTGCCCCCACCTTCGGGCGCCTATGATAGTAACTAAATCAGATATTTAAAGTCTGCACACTACAGAACAAACTATATAGATATTTCTTGCAAAAGATACGAAAAGGACATTACTACAGGAAGATGGCAGGAGTGATGTATAGATCTCAGGAGTGTGTACCCACTCGGTCCTGACCTCCCCAAAACTTCCTATACCGTGGCCAGTGAGCGATAGTTTCTGACAGCTTTGCACAAGGCCACGGCGAGCGAGCAGAAGACTGCAGGTCAACCAACCTTAGGCTCACAATCTGTCGCGTCTCCATGGTAACCACCGCACATTGCCAAACTTTAACTCACCCCCCCCCTCACCCTCAACGAGGAAGCAGACGATTCTCCCCTTGCGCGAGAAGCACATGGCAACACCGCACTCCTCAGTTGTCTTCGAGCCAGTGTTGCCAATCTGGGGAAAAAAAGGGGATTCGCCTTCCAGGATAGCGACAAAAAAATATTTTTTTCCGATTGGCGACTTTTTTGGTGATTTTGGAATGATGATTTGGCGACTTACTTACAAATCTAGCGACTTTTGTGCTGCGAACAACTTGTCCTAAAATAAGTACTATTAGGTCGAATCAGTTCAGATATATGTTTATTTTCCTTTTGCTTATTTGACTCAGTGTAGGTGTTGAGCTGAGAAAGTACATAACATTTATCCCTTATATTCCCGCTTTGATTGCTGTTCTCTCTTACCTTCTAACGGGAACCAACTCCAGCTTTTAATGTCCTTTAGCTTACAGAGCTTCTGTTTAGAGGCACAAATAATTCATTAAGATAGCAAACAGATTATCTGTAGAAGCGTGAGTAGAAGTGAAGTAAGTTTTTTCACTTACTTTACAGACCTTTAATTTTGTTCGTTTTTTTAAAACTCATCTTTGATTTCGTTGAAGCAAAATTGATCATAAAGTTAAAAATATATAAAAAGGAAATTATTGTTAGTTATGTATGAGTCTTTCATATACGTTCTTGTAGCGTAGATAGTAATATGGCTTGAATTGATCACACGTATTACGCACGCACACATTATATATATATATATATATATATATATATATATATATATATATATAATGAGAGGCAAAATTCCACGAAAATTCTTTTAGCGACTTTTCACCCAAATTTGGAGTCATTTCATCTCCTATTTAGCGAATTTTTGTATCAACTTGTTGGCAACACTGTCGCGAGCTGAGCTGTCAGAAATCATCGTTCGCCGGTCAGGGTATAACTCAATATACATGTGTACAATTTCTCAATAAAACTATAGGCCTACTTGTTTAACATGGAAATGATTGATGTAGCATGAAAATTGGATCTTATACTTCAATTGTACTCATTCCCTTATTTAATATATATATATATATATAGTTTTATATTTTTTTCTGAAAATATAGATAAAAATATTTTACAGTTACTTATCTTCTTTCCAGGTGCAGGATAATACCTGTTCAATATTGTATAGAAGTAGTGGCTTATATTAGTATTGGACCCCCCCTCCAAAGCTTGGTCCGATCCCAATAAAAATGTGTGAGTGCGCGTCTGATAGACTTGTTATCTTGAAAGGAAAGAAGACATTGAAGCAGCGGACATATTGAAAGAAGAAACGTTAATAAGTGAAGAAAAGCAACCTTCGTTAATTTAGTGGTTTTTTCGAGCATGAAGTCACCGGTTCGATATCCCGGTGAGAGGGGCCATTAAATTTGAATTGCATTACGAAGATTCGGATTTCACCTTAAGCTGTATGATCATGGCTCACATAGCTTTGGTGCTGGAAAAAAGGGACACTAAACTGTTATCCAACGAACGAATCAAGAAAAACAATCGTTGATTGGCCACCAAGAGGAAAGAAGTGACCTTAGGAAACATCCTTATACGAAGTGGTGCGGTGAAATCACGACGTAACATGAAAAGGTGTTGAGTTGATTTTAGTTTAGCATCCCGTTCAGCAGCCAGGTTATATGAGACGTGGACCTACTAATTAACGTGGAATCCGAACCACATGAGCTCCCACCGGGAATCGAACCATGGTCTCCCACGCCAAAGGCGCGTACGCTAACCGGTTAGCCACGAAGGAGCTCATAACATGGAAAGGAATTCACCAAAGATAGGTAGTTATAGCGAAGAGTTGGAGAACCCCTCATTCAAGAATTCCATCAGCAACCCCCTCCCTCGTGTAATTAAAAAAAAAATGTAATATCGGTCCAATATGCCAGACATGATCTGGAAGAGCATCAGAACCCTATGTCTCCTAACTTGATGAAAGGAACTGTCGTAATCTCGTTCGTTTCGGAGAGAAGAAAAGAGTTGTCCTCGGAGTGTTGAATCATATATAAAGCAACTTACTGATAAAAATTTCGTGATGTGAAGGCAATGTAAAGAAACAAAAAAAATAAGATGTCGAGAATTAGGTCCGAAACATGGTCTGGAGTCTAAGAATTTTAATATCAGTCATTATTAATCATTAGGTGGACGTAAAGAGATTCTAGAACACTAACGTGACACTAACGTTGGCCTTAGAAATTAACCTTGACCGTTTGATTTCACTCATTCGCTTTCTTTATCCTCCGCCTCCATTGCTTTCTCTCACTGGCTTTCTCTTCATCTTCTGGCAGTGTCATTAACCTTGGTCATTTGCTGCTATATAGTTTGCAGTTGCAGTATTCCTAATGACCAAAGGGCATAATAAGATAATCAAACGCAATGTATTTGAGAAGAATTATAAATAAGTTGCTACTGATGGAAAATTGTGTGCAGTGGCGTACGCAAGGAGGGGTCAGGGTTTAACCATACCCTTGGATAACATATTATGGAAAAGTAAATATTTGTTGTATTAAGATATATACAAGATATATCAAAAGTCCGGCGCATATACTGGCTCCGTTATGAGTAAGATACGAAAAAAATGGAAAGAGAGGAAATTTGTTGGACATAAATCTGAAATGGTGAGATTTTTCCCATCACATCAACTGTTTAGCCCCCACACTAGTAAGGTGCCTTAGGCTAAATAAGAAATCAAGGTGTCAATTCAGTAGGCTGCTCGGACAAAAATCAAACTTATCATTGAGTGCCTGAAACCTTCTACTTTACAAAATTATGCGTAATGCCACTGATTGCGTGCATTTATGTCTTGGCTTTTACCTAGATTAAATGCATTTCTAAACATAGGCATCTATGTGGTTGATTCCAAAGGGATGATTTGTTTTGAAACGGATAGGAGAGAAGAGGACGCTTTTTTTTTAATAGCCACCATCCTTCGTAGAAAGGCCAATTGGATTGGACACATCTTGCCAAGAAATTGTCTTTTTCATACAGCTATAGAAGGAAAGATGGAAGGAAAGCGAGGAATAGGAAGAACACAAGTGATCGATGATTTGAAAAATATAAGATATTGGGAGTTAAAAGAGGAAGCTGAAAATCAAGAAACGTGGAAGAAATATTTCCAGGTCCAAAATTAAAATTATATATATATATATATATATATATATATATATTTAAAAAAACTCATTAATACCAGGACCTGCCAAAAGACAGAATACTTAATAATAATAATAATAATAATAATAATAATAATAATAATAATACTCTAGTATATCAAAAATGTGCACACAAATTATAATAAACAGTATCTGCGTATTCTTTTCCAAGTTGAATTACCATTACAATATATCGTTTGGTGTTTCCTCAACAGATGTCGATACCCTCGTGACAAGCGTGTGACGTATGAGAGTAAAACAAAATGACCGGTACGCGGCCTGAATTTGAATAACGGAAGTCCAGTTTAAAGTGATATTACTTAAATTTCAAAATATCGCTGAAATTTATCCTCAGTGGAGATAGAAGTTTAAATCAGAACCTCCCACACGAATGACAACCACACGGTAGAGGTCTGCACGGGTTTGGGCTGAGCCCACGGGCCGAACTGTGGCCTACATAACATAGATCACTTCGGGTTCGGGCCGGGCTCGGGCCGCATATTTTTAAACACACAACTATATTTTTCAGGCCTAACCTTGTTAATATACTGTACAACGATATTTATTGGACCGTTTTTTCTGAAGAACTTTGAAAGACCAACTACAAAATTAAACCTCTAATTGCTGTAAATGAAAATATAATTTTGCGTTAAATATTAAGTTTCTGTAATTCGGGCTCATTTCACACGGGCTCGGGCCTAAAGGCTAAAACATATTTCGGACTCGGGTCGGGCCTCACATTATAAATTCACGGGCTGGGCCGGGCTGGGCTCGGGCTAAAATTTCCGGCTCGTGCAGACTTCTCATACACACACGGCTTTGTGGTAACTTTGAGACGAATGCTGTTATTTGTAATGAGTACAGAGAGAGGTCCGGAAGACATCGTATGGATACAAGCCCTCTTTCTTCGTCTTGGAAGGCCGCTAACAGCACCAGTTTGAGCACCTTCAGTAACTGTATGGTCAAAGGACGGGATTTATGGCGGTCAGTCAAAAAGGTCCCGGAATATTGTTCTAGTTTTGGTATTTGTGACGCAATTACAATGAATCTTGTACACTACAGTTCTCAAGGGCGGATCCAGGACCGACTTCTGGGGGGGGGGGGCGGTGGGTTGTCATACTGCTACTTTTAAGGGCTCCAAACTTTGGGATGGTGGGGGGATCGCCCCGATCGCCCCCCCCCTGGATCCGCCCCTCAGTCCTTAGATTGCGTAATTATGAAATTGACGTCTTAACAGGCAGTTACGAGTAGTGTAGCTGAACAGAGGAATGTATGGTGCTCACTAGTCGCAATGTCGCAGTTCCAGTAAGGCACTAACATCAAGTTCATATGCAAATTGAGGAAATTTACTTCAGAGACTTTGATAGTCTTAGAAACAGTTTAGCATCATCGAATTTTTGGCTCTTCTCTAAGTTAAAATTGGGTCTCAAAGATACATGTTTTGCCACCGTAGAAGAGATCGAAACCAATGCGACGGCTAAACCTCGTCGGTATTTCCAGCATGGCAGGAACGGTAGAGCAAGTACAGTATGTGTATTAAGATGGTGCCTACTTTGAAGATCATTAAATGGACGTGTGCTTACATTGTGATAACAGCTACAACAAACTTTCGGAAACTTTTTTTTTTTTTTTTTTTACTGTCCCTCGTATTGTAATATGTACACTCATGTCCAAAATTATTGTCGCATGTCTATAAATATGTTGTTGTAGGAAAATAATTTGATAACGAATTCACCCGGTATTTCTTATAATGTTAGTATGTGTATAATCTGCAAAGACATGTATGTGGCAAATTTCATGTCAGAAGAGCAGTAAATAAGAACAATAGAACAAAAATAAGACTTTCTTGTCCATTTAGAAACATTTTGTTTTACTCTTTCTAATTTTCGTATTTATAATTCTTTTCCTATGAAATTTATCACAAATATACCTTTCCCGATTATACACATAGTATCAATATTAAAAGTACCCTTCACAATCATTATCAAAATTATATTCTTACAAGAAGATAGTTATAGATATGCGACAATCATTTTGGACATGAGTGTACGTATTAAATTTGTGATGCTATTTAAGCTCAGTGCTAATACAAAGTATAGAGTTTTCTTTCGTCCAAGTCTGTGTCTGTATATATTTTTGGCGGACTCATTGTGCATATTTGAGGTATCAGTAAAAATTTTCCCTTTTCCTTTTCAGAAATAGCTATTTTTAAAAAAAAAAAAGTTTTTAACGAAATACATAAATAAACATTTGAATATGGAATTCGATGAATATGTGTAAGTGTACATCACTTACATACAATAGTACAGGGTGGCCCAAAAGTAGGTATACACCCCCGCATTGATCAAGTATACCATTCTAGCTGAGGTTTATTTGCTTCGGCTGTTCCGAGCTTGAGATATAAGAAAAATATATTATGAACAAATAACAGACTAAGTCTACCTGACGGATAACAATAAGAAATGATATAAAAAGCAATGGGTTGATCAGTACTTGACTGCAGGGACGTACGCAGGAAGGACCTGGGGGTCCGGACCCCTCCCCCCGAAATTTCGACTTTTTTAAAAAAAATTAGCCTAATTTTAGGGGCAATTTTAGAAATTTTAATATAAAATACCTTCATATTTAGTTTGGACCCCCCCGAAATAAATTCCTGGGTACGCTACTGCTTGACTGTATACCTACTTTTGGTTCACACTGTATACATAAAGTAGTAAAACTTTTTTTAATTTTTAATTATTATTATTATTATTATTATTATTATTATTATTATTTATGGATCGACATTACAACTGCAGAACTTGCTCCAAAATTGCTTAAAGTCTTCTGCTCCTACAATGTTGTTACGTATCCTTCAATGCGTCGTCGAATGCTGAATTTGCACAGAATAGAAAGGCATAAAGTAAGAAAGATCCGTAGACAGCCAGACTTAATGAACATACTCATTTATAGTTTGCAACAACCAGTGGCGTATTTACGATTTTGTTTCGGGAGGGGCTTTGCTAACTTTCGGGGGGGGGGCGCTTTGCCTGAAAATATGAAAATTCTGCAAGATATTTCATATACTTTACTATAGTAAGTAAGATTTCGGGGGGCTTAAGCCCGGAAGCCACCCCTAAATACGCCACTGGCAACAACATTGTAATTTATGAAATGTTTCAGTTATTCTACTTGTTTCCAAGTACTTAATAAAGACATTTTGTTCTTTAATTTTGACTGATGTTATAAATAGATTATATACAACACATTTCATCATTCTTTTTGTGAAACACGAAAGTCAGTTCATTTTGTAGGTAATAGAGTCATCTATCTCTACGCGAATAAAGGTGAAATAATTTCCACGTTTATGGCACCCATTATTACTCCGAATGCGTCTAAAGGAATGTGAATCTTTGGCTGTTCTTTTGTGATGATGCAATGAAGAGTAACTGATTATAAGGTTATGTATTGCTATTAAAAAAAAAAAAAAAAAGGAAACTCTCGCATTCCATTCATTCTAGAGCTGCAGTCATAGCGTTCAAAATCAGGTTTATTACCAACACAATGTGACTCGCTCCTTCGTCTTTCTTTATGTCATACGTTTTATGGCATTATGCTTCACAAATGGAAAAGTACGAGGGTGGGTCAATAGTAAAGAACTTTAAATATAGGTTCAAAATAGGTTATTCCAGATGGCTACGTCAATGTATTAACGACTTATTTTCAGTGCCTTGATATATTTATTATTTATTTTAGCAGCTCAAAAGATTTTGAATATTATCTAAGCAAAAATTGTGAAGATCGTAGCCACTTATACGCAACATTTTGAAAGTTTCCATCGTTCCTGAACTTGTGCTGAGGGATGACTGGGTCAATGAAAGCGTGACCAATGGCTAACGAGCCACTGTGATCAAAAACTCATTTTGAACCGCTATACATTGAGTAAAGAAAGTAGTGACAGTTTCTATTCGTGGTAGCACTTGCCTGTGTTATTTAATCACGTATATACACTCACCAACAAAACCATTATGATCACCCGCTACTTTTTGAACGGAGTCGTTGGGGTGACGTAAAGAGTCACGTGTCATAGGAGAACCGCTCACCAGACGGTGACAGGGATCTACCCTTCCCTTTCCCTTTCAAAGTTAGGAAAAAAGCGGTGAAACCAGCTCCAAAGAAAGACGTGGGAAGGCCATAACTCATTAAGAGTCGGTGGGACTCAAGTGACCTTGACAAATCGAAGATATCAGCCTTCCTCAGTTTATCTTTGCAGTACAAAGTGTTTCCTTATTTTGGCAACAGATGGGGTTGTTGCTGAAATGCCGTCAAAGCAAATGGCACCCTTCCTTTTCCTTCTTTTCCCCTGCATGTGGTCAAAGTTGGACACACAGCGCAGGAGGGGGATGGTTACGGCTGCAAATGGGACAGAATAGTGAAATTCCTTGTTTTGGCTAAAAGAGGAACAGAACTGAAGAAAAAATAAAGAGGGACCAACATGATATCAGCCCTCAGCCCCATGTCTAGAGAGCCACTCAAATATCTACAACGATCACAAACATACCATAGAGAACTAAAGCACTTGTCGCCTGTCTCTTTCTCAAAGGATTCTACCTATGGTAAATAACAGAATAGTGCGGGAAGAGTCTGATATAAAATAAAGAACCATGCCAATATTGAAAAAAAAAAAAAAAACACGGGAGAGTCGATATTCTAATTTATTTAAAGTCTTCGTGGCTTTAAAAAGCTTGGAATTGAAAGGCAGAAAACCCAGGTAAAGATCTGAAATGTATTGACAATATGACTCTTTTTTAGTGGAATTCATTTCCTTATTTTCTTTTCAAAATATGACCACCAGATTTATCCTCTCACCTTCACATTCGAATGCTCCTGGATTCGATACCAGTGGCTGACCATCCTGAGTCTTTTCCTATTACAACAGGAAAGGGCCGCAATGTTACATTCAGCCTTGGGGACCGGCTTAGAAGGACAGGAGGGAACATATGCCCTGCTTTGTGTTGGTTTTTATTTGGGGAAATAGACCACTTCATTAACAATAGAATTAAAAGATGTGTCACCTTCTTCAGGAAGGTACACTCATGTCCAAAATTATTGTCGCATGTCTATAAATATGTTGTTGTAGAAATATAATTTGATAACGAATTCATCCGGTATTTCTTATAATGTTAGTATGTGTACAATCGGCAGAGACATATATGTGCAAATTTCATGTCAAACGAACAGTAAATAAGAACAATAAAACGAAAATAAAACTTTCTTGTCCATTTAGCAACATTTTGTTTTACTCATTCTAATTTTCGTATTTATAAATATTTTCCTATGAAATTTACCACATATACACTTCCCAGTTGTACACATAGTATCAGTATTAAAAGTACCCAGCAAAATCATTATTACATTATACTCTTACAAGAAGACAGTTATAGATATGCGACAATCATTTTAGACATGAGTGTACAATGACGTAACAGGTGTTTGTTTCAAACATTGAATAAGTGTTCGTATAAATTGAACTTATTTCCTAACTTCATATAACTAAGAACTGTTGCAGAGCGACGTAAGTCCGGTTACAATACAACTTCATACTTTGCAATATATCTACTTATTTTAAAAGCAAATTTTAATATGTTTTTATTTTCAACTTCTTTATCCTAAAATAAATAATAGTCTTTAACCAGCCCTGGTTTCCCTGGTTGCATATCACTTTAGGATTTGGAAAATGTGTCCAACGAATAAAAAAAATGATAAAACACCTTTTAAAGACATTCTGTTGTTAATCAATTCGCACTAAAAAAGTTAAAAATAATTTTGTTTATGCAAGACTAAATAAAAAGAATGGGGCGCGTCATTTTAAGAATTTATAAAGTAACTTTAAGCCTATATTAGAGTGCATCTCATTTTTTTTTTTAGTCATGCATAAACAAAATTGTTTTTTTACTTTTAAGTGCGACTTGATTAATGAAAGAATTTCTTTAAAATGTTTATTATTATCTTTGTTATTATTGTTAATGTTTCCATCCTTGGCATAGGGTGTTTATTTTGGTAAGGTACCGTATGATGGGTTTCTATACTACTAGAGGGTATATTAAAAATTACTTTCCTATGCGTTACTACATACATTAAACAGCACTTTTTTTTTTTTTTTTTTTTTTTAAGAATTACTACCGAATATAGAGTGTTTCTCCGCTAATAAGAGGGAGACAGATTGAGGGTACCAAACACCCCTACCGTTGATTGGGAAATATTTAGGTGGCGACACAAGCAACATCTACATTTGAATTTTAATGTTTTATGGGCTTTAGACAATTGATTCAGACCGGGATACATGGCGGACAGAATGTTGGAAGTTAGTAGTCCAGTCCCTAGTTTGAATGCCTGGAATGAGTAAGGACTCTTCTCCCCTTGGTAAAACCTGCCAGAATTGGAAGCAATATCAAAGAAACACTGCTTCGAAAAGAGAGGGAGCAAACATGCATAAATAGATAGTCAGAGTCGGATTTAGGTTTAGTGGGGGCCCAAGCTGTTTAAGGTAATGGGGCCCTTTATGTGTCCAGATGAACACAGGCATCCTACATACAGAAATAAAGAAACTAGAGATAATTTAGGAAGCAGACTAGCAGAAGGAGCTCCATTAATTCCATGAATGTAGGCTACACAGTAAGAAGCACTGTTGCTACGTATATTTAAATTTAATTTTATTTTTTAATTTTCTTATATTGTAGAAATGTATATCCAGTTTTTCTTTAGATTTTGGAGCCCCCAAGAAAGCGGGGCCCTAAGCTATAGCTTGTTTATCTTATACGTAAATCCGGCACTGTAAATAGTATACATATACAGGCGCGGATCCAAGAGTGGCTATAGAGGCTATAGCCCCCCCCCCCTTGACGCTCAGGTATACACTGGATAAAATGGGCTTCAATCCTGTTTACTCTGGATAAAGAGGCAAACTATGGTTTAGCTCCTCCCTTGATCATGTCCTGGATCCGCCACTGTATATATATATATATATATATATATATATATATATATATATATATATATATATATATATATATATATATATATATATATATATATATCAAGGCTTAAACCGATTGGACCGATTGCTCCCAATCGGACCCCGCGCTAGAGTCGTCTACTCTACTGTCCAGTCTAATCTACTCTCCAGTACCGTTTTAACAGTATATTAGGCCCAAAGCAAACAAGTGTGTTGTGATCCCTATGACTAAAATTGGGTCCTAATACATGCCATTATGTTCGCGAGGCCCCCAGTCAAGTGAATCTGTTCTGCTACTCTCGGTTATCAAGTACACACAACAGCATATTACAATACAGGTATATCCATGGACTCCACTATCATTATTTTGGGTGCACACCTTTTTTTTTTTTTTTTTGAACACCCCACTAAGTAAAAGTTCCTGGCGTTTTTACTGATTACGTCATGTGATACACTACCGAGATCGTATTAAATAAATCAGCCTCAGTGCGAGCTCTTTGCATATCCTTTCTCTTATTATATTTATATTAAAAATTCAAAACCATAAGACAAACTTTGCCCTCTCCTGCGAAAAATCCCGTATTTTTTTTCTTTTGAAAAATGAAGTCAGGAAAAGCGAATGCATACTAGTGTATACTGAATAGGTGGCTGCTTATGAAAGTTTGTGTTCTAGCTAAAAGAATCCAATGGAAAATATGTCATTCATCTGCAATCAGTTCCTTGAAGTTTGTAATCCTCTCGTCACCATTTCATTTTGTCTACAGTCAATGACGATTTCAAGCTGATTATACCTTTCATAAGTAGCTACCTACGATCTTCTCACTAGCGTACATTAAGTTTCCCTGACTTCAATTGTTTTCAAAAAGCTACAGCTGTTAAAGAATCGTTGAACCAACTAATTTATATCAATGTGTATTTCAGTATATCTTACAAATATAAACTTATGGAAACATAGACTGCACCACTGCATTTCTCGTAAAAGTTTAGCCCAATTTGATATATTACATGTGACCGCCTTCCTATTAAAAAGAAAATAGAAGTTAAGTGAGATACAAGATGGCAGCCATGATAAGCATACCTCAAATAGATGTCTACTTTCCCCGGTGTCGGTTAATGTGGTTTTGGTTTTCATCCGTTTACCCGTTTTACAAATAAAACGAAATTTTCAAATTTAAAACGCATTGTTATGGCTTATTCTGGTCAGTCAGGTTTTTCGCCACTGGGCCATCTTTATGGACAGAAGCACTTTAAATTTTGCTTACGCTCGTTTCTTGACATTCTACACTTCTCTGCCAAGTTGGTCATGAAACTAGATTTCGACATCGATAAGTTTACTTGTAAGAGATGAAAACTATGAAATACTGGTACAGAACCTTCTTAAAATATTGCGAAGCACAAGGGTGAAACATGTATTTTAAAAATTCATTCACTGTCTGTATTGACATATACATAGGCTCTACAGACCTTGGTGCAAATTAGTTATACACCCGGTACCCCACAAAATGTTCCCAATCGAGCTCTGCACCACCTAAGGCCGGCCTTGATGTATCTAATATGTGTGTGTGTCTAGTATTGTACGATGGAAACTGACGAAAGAGCTCTATATTATTCTTGATTTTTTTTGACAGGTAAACAAAGAATATTTAGGGGATTAATCTACCATAAAGCTTATAATAATGTATATTATCTCTTCTCTTGTATGTATATTCTCAGTCCTGCAGGAAGTTTTCATTTCTTTCTTGGAATACATAAACGAAGACTTTGGTTCGGCTTCTCCTTCACAAATCTTTGTCGAAAAGTTGACTTCCTAAATTACTTCTCATAGAAACCATCTAGAAATACACTGTACTGCTAAAACAGAAACCATCAACTAAAGAGGTCATAAATTTTGCCATTCCTCGTGTTTGAAGTTCCCGTTCTTCACAATGATTTCCTTCCCCCCGCCCCTGTTAAGAAGTTCAAAGTAGGTTTTCAAAAGGACTGGCTCCCGCTGAGAAGGAAAGTGGGATGAGGAATGACTATAGTGCCATCTAGCAGTTAGACGGCCAAGTACGTGAACACGAAAAAAATCTGATTTCTGATTTCTATAATTCAATGATGAAAGATATAATTTCTCGTCGATTGTGTAATGGATGTATTTGGAAACAGCGAAAAAATAGTACAGTAGCGCACAAATACAAAGATAGTACTCCATTCTCAAAATAGTCCGAAGTTTTTAGCCCTTTTCCTTACTGTAAAAAAACAAAACTTTTCCCTCTAATTTTGATCATTTTCTTATGGGAATTTGGATTATAATTATCTGTATTTATAAGAAGAAAATATCACGCACAGAGTACAAATTGCACCTTTAAAATGAGATGCATCATATTGAGTGAGCTATTGAGACATTTTTGCGAAACAACGAAATGAAACCATGATTTGCCTAAAAAATGATTGAGATCCCATGTTAAATTGAACACCAATATTCCGGCCGCTGTGGCTCACTCCTTCTCCCTCTTAAAGATGTCGTGCGTCGTAGGCTGTCAAGGTTGATACAATAGGGTAGGGTGCAAACGGTGACACAATTAATTGGAGACTAAGCACTAGTCTATCTGAGCACACAGTTAACCGTACACTGTTAAATATGAGCCTCCGCAATCCCATATTTAACGCCCCACACGTGCATTAATGTTAACCGGACGGCAAGCGGCATCGTCCATTAAGACTGGAATGGGCATATTCCCATCGTCATTGACCCGTCGAGCAGGGGTAAAAGTGAGGGGGAACGCGGGGAGACGTCGTCCCCCACTTCCAGAAAATATCTATGGCGTCTACCCGCTTTCTAAAAAATTACAATGGGCAAAGATAGGCACGGGGGACGGCTTGAAGTCAAGCGTCCCCCTATCTTTTCAGATCCACTTTTACTCCTACCGCCGAGCACTATAACAGTGTTGTATGGTCCGATCAATCACAATAGTACCTTCATCATGTCGATTGCCGGATCAGAATTCGTCACCTTTCAAGAAAACATCTGCACGAAACGTGCACAGTAAGACGCCAAAGGTCAATGGTGGCTCTATCATGATTTAGGGAACTTCAGATGGTCATTGATGGGCTTATTGATGCGTGTGGAGGGCACGATGACGGCTACTAGCTGGCTGCAAATTATTGCTGATCATATAATATTTCACCTGGTGATCCACTCATGTCGACCATTTTTCCAGTTGACATTGGCATGTTTCAGCAGGACAATGCTCCTTATCACAAAGCCAAAGTTGTACTTTTGGATTTGAAGAACACAGTGGTGAATGACTCTAGTGAATTCCTGCGATAGCCCCCAAACTCACCCGACCTTAATCCATTGAACATTTTTCTTATCTTATTGAACGCCAGATCCTATCTCATTGCGCCCTCCTCGGAATTTAAAGGAATTAAGTGAAGTTTGAAGATGTGGTACGCCATGCCTGTAGCTACGTAACAAGGTTTCATTGCTTCCGTGTCAAACTACATTACTAGTGCACTGTGAGCCATAAATGGGCATACGAGATAATAGATAGATGGTCATATTGTTTTGATCGGTCAGTGTATATTAAACTGTACATCGTGAAAGAAAAAGTAAATATTGAATACTAAAATGGCGTTCGTTGAACTATCCATTTACATTTTAAGGACACATTTCAAATTTGATGCATTGCTTCAAAATGTGTTAAACGTTCAAATCGCTATTGTTTCTCTCTTTTTCACACTTATTTTCATCCTATATGCTTCCACAAAGTTCCTTACATTCTTTTATTATTTGTTTCAGATTCTATATGAAATGTTTCAGTTTTACGTCCCAATCTTGCGTTGTGTAGACTAAAGGAGATGATAATCATGAGAATTAAATAAATGATGGAATGAAGAAAGTGGGAGAAAACGGGAGAACCCCGAGAAAACTGATTCACATGGTGATTGTCCGTCAGAAAGTCCACTTGGTACAAGCTAGAATCCAGGGTGTATGATGACTTAGTGGTAAAGAGCTTGCCTTTGGTGCGTGGGATTCCTAGTTCGACACTGACCAAGTAAGTTTGTGGTGGACAACATCGTGTCCGTGGGTTTTCTCGCAATACTCTCCTTTCCTCCCACATGTTCATTCCACTAATTCTTCCATAATCATTCACTTGCCTTAATGATTCGTCTCTCTTAGCCTAACAGGCATAATCGTGGGACGTTAAACTGAAAAATTTCATTTTACGAACTAGGATCGAGCTAGAGACCCCACTCATCAGAGGAGAACGCTGTACCGCTAAACCACCGCAGCCCCTAGCTCCTATATGATCTGCAAGAACGATCAGGCCCGTATCCACGTGTAGCTAGGGGGTCGGCTCCCCTAAACTTTTGCTGGCCCCCCTAAAAGTTTTACGGTAGGCTTGCAAATGAACTATAATATGGTGATGAAGTATAATATGATTGGATTGGGCCCCCTAACTTCTACCAGCCCCCCTAAATTTTGGGGTTGGCTACGGGCCTGAGAACGATATCATCTGATAAGCAATAAATTTAATTCTCGAACTGAAAATGTTTTGTGTTCTAGTCACGGAACTGAAATAAACTATTTGATTTGGTGTGCTTTGGGAAAAGAATTGAAATAGATTTTGACCCATATCATTTGCAAAAATTGTTCGCTAAAAAGATTGTTAAAAGGATTGTTGAAAGCTGCAAACAATGTTCAGCAACTGCGAAAAGACAACTCAAGGGAAACAATTGTAGCGGATTTCTTAGAAACTTGTTTCTCTTTTCTCTGTAATATTGCTTCCACTTCACTATCGGTTTCGGTTCCAGAACCAGAATCAATTTTCTCAGAAAATCAATTTTGATTCTGAAGCCGAATCTGCTATTCCTTGAAAAATATGGTTTTGGTACGGAGGCTGAAATCGTTTTTATTTTTATTTTATTTTTTAAAAAAAATCACTTTACATCCCGCATGTGGATTAGTTTTTTTTTTCTTTCGGATAAATTAGTTCCCATTCCCGAAAAACCTTGTTCTCTTAGCAAGTACAGTACACATCGTCTTTTCTCTGTGTCGAACTTTATAAATGAGTTCCTCTAAATAGATATTGCTTTTAAAAAGTTGCAGAAAGACAATACTTTCATCGAATTCGTCTTAAGATTAATTTTGTTTTGTCATTGGCTAGAGTTGCTCACAAGACGAGAAATGAGGTTTCTTCAGCTCGTCTTGTAAATTTTGTAAATGTAATGTCTCACCTTGATTCTCGAAGATTTTTTTTATTGTTTCTTTCGTTTTCATTCTTTTCTCATATCTTCTTTTCTTCTTTCTTCTTCTTCTTCTTCTTTTTATAAATTTATGTACAAAAACAAGGATATTATAAAATAATGGATCTACCCATATGTATCTTCATCCTATTAAATCAATGAAGCCAAAAAAAAACCGAGCATCGACACCTCTGATTGGCTACTTTCGTTTCCGCCATCTTCTGATTGGCTATTTTCGTTTCCACCATGATTGTTGGCTCAAAACATTGCGATCTTATTGGGCAGATTGGGCAGAATAGGGGTGGCGAAACTGTGACGTATGGTTTCAAGATTTTGTCGTAAGGGCAAATCCTCTATTTTATAACATCCTTCTACAAAAAATTATGCTCTGGTTTTTCATCTTTAATTTTCATTTTTTTTTTTTTTTAAATTGCAGGATCCTTCCACGTCACGAAAGGACTACAAAAGGAGCGAAGTAAACTTCAAACTGCATTTGTTATTGAAATATATTATGTAATAACAACTTGTGCATTTTTAAACGTTGATAAAAATTATGTATTATATGTAGACAGTAAATGGGCAGTAATGTCTGTTGTGTCGATAAATAAATAAATAAATGTTCTTTATTGAGTTCTTACAATCACTTTATCAATTTATATTTTTTAATTACCCATCGTGTAAAAAAAAAAAAAAAAGTGAGTTCTAAGAGCTGGGCGAATTAAAGCCTATGACAAACATCTTGGCATTTCAGCTAAACGAATAAAACGCAAGCTCTGAGGCGACGTTGCCAAGTAGTATAGGTGTGTGGATATGGCTTGGCTAAACAGACGAACTACAGCGCGATCAGGTGGCAGGAATAGACTGAAATGAATGTGTACAAAATAAACGTGGCAATACCGCAAGCCTCTCATTTGCTAGCAGCAATTCAAAGGGAACTTGGAGCGCTCCCTTCAAATGCCAAGATGTTTGTTACGCCGTTTAGTGTAACCCACGAGAATCGAGAAATTTCTCGTCTCGAAAATAAGACAAGTATTGTTATGTTTCTTTTCTTGTCTCGAATTTAAAAAATAAAATACTTCTCATCTGGACTCTCCTCTCGTAGACATCACCTGTCGTAGGTAACTTGCGCGCTTTTTGTGCGGGTTGTTCCCAGTGTGGAAATTGTAGCATTTCGAGGTGGGTGGGTGGGAGTTAGTATGTGCCTAAAATATACTTGTATTAGGAGAGTATTCTTGCAGACTAAGTGTTAATTTCTCAACGCATCCCTCTCCCCCAATAAAACTTTTACTAGCAGGAAGATATCCCTGATGTACAATACGGAAAATATTGTGATTTCTCAGTTCATAGTATTTTTCTCACAAGAGACTTGTAAAATCAGTTTTTCTAATGCTCATAGCATATATATTTGGTTGGGTACCCTCTGTGAGAGCGTGTCCATAAAGTATGTTCATAATTGTAATTTGTGTAATCACTAAAACGCCATGTTAATTTTTAAGTTACAAATATGCATAACCGCAATTATTATGAATATTCATTCAAAGTAGTTGACCTCTAGTTTAAAAAAAAAAAGCTATATTATACACAAAAGGTAGAACAGATACTTGTTAAAAATTAGCTACAAAGTTGAATAACACAAATAAGCAATTAGTAATACAAGTAGCTACATATTTTCCGTAATGCATAATTTTGTCACCTTAAAACAAATCTGAAATCGGGCTTCTTTCCTGTTGGCCTTCAGAATTTTTTCGTGGTAAATCATCCGTAGCGGAATGATGTTCAGCCAAGAAATAACTAGCTTCTTTACTTTGAGTTTGTCTAACGGTGGGCCATTACCATTGATAAACAACAAGTTAGACAATGTTTGAGCACTTAGTTTATTTCTAATATCAGTCAGAAGGTCTGATATTACCAAGTTCCCCCCTTAGAAAGCACAAAGGGAACGAGGTTCTTGGGAAGTGTTCCGAGGTACCTGGGAATTTCTCCCCCTTTCCCCCCTTCAATTACCACACTGGTTGTTCCGTGCTTGATTTCCTTTAGAAGTACTTGCCGCTAATTCAAACTACACTACTGTTTCGGATCCTTCTTTAAATAATAGGCACTGTTCATATATACCCTTTGCGCTGAAAAGAAACGTTAAACTTAAATAAGTGTGTTTCATATCACATTGTTAAAGTATGTTATAAATAAACCACATTGACTTGATCCCTACCTAGTCTTCCGTTGCAAGCGCTGCTATCGGCTGAAGGAATTCCACTCGCTTTCTCTCGCTTAGCAACAGCTGAACCCTTATTGGCTCAACGCGTGGGTGTGTGAGGGTGTGAGCTTTAGTTCGCATTTTTGCCACGGCTCAAGACATTTTGGCAGCACAATAGATTTCCAAACTACCGGAACAGGAAATAGTAGTATCACTTCCGGTTGTAATAAAGGGATATGGTCAGACATGAAACCTGTTCTTCGGACGCTAAATCCATATCAAAAACGATTTCTCGCTTTCTCACAATTATTACAGAAGGTTCGTCCACATTTATGGAATCGATTTTTTTGCCCTCTGCACTAGGGCGTAAAGCCGTATTTCCACCAGCGTTGTGCTTGATATGACGATCCTGACTACAAACTACAGCCCGACATCGAAATTTCCATTGGAGTAGGCATGGGCGTCGTTAGCGCGGGGTCGAAGGGACGCGTCCTCCCAAATTTAAATCAAATGTACTTAAAGAAACTAAGACAACTTTGCATATATAACTTTTGTCGGAAAGAGGATTTTAATTTAGATTCATCTACCCCCAGATTTAAAAAGCTAACGACCCCAGTGGAGTAGGCTTCTGTTGAGAGAAATCTGATCAAGTTTGGACCACTACTCCTTGCAAACTTTCCACAAGCCAGTCAATGTGCGTGGGCGACGTAAGAAAATCGCTCGCTTCAAACACTCGAAAGCACAAAAGTCCATTGGTGCAGCGTCGGGGGACTTGGCAGGGATGTCTGAATATGGGATAGCATGGATTCCAGTTTCACGCACTTTGCAGGCCATGTATGCCACAGTTGTTCGACCCGTGTGGCTGGCTGTTTTGTCTTGATGAATCAAGACTTTCCACACCTCAGCACCATACAACGACGGAATAGGCTGCCAGTATAATGGCTCCAGAACTTGTTGTTGATAGTATGCTGCGTTAATTTTCACATTTCGTGCAATTCTATGCAGGGGAAGTTTCGCCTTATGGCAAATACCTGCAACCACCATGAAGCCACGGGGAAAACTTTCGCGGCACGTGCGGATCCATTGGCATAATCCTTGGCATCTTTTGGATGATAGTAAATGGCTCGAACCCGCTTGGAGTTTGACAAATAGATCCAGGTCTCGTCTAATGTGACCCCATATTTCCAATTGTCACCCGCTAAATACCGTTCAGAGAGCCGTTTGCAATGAACCCTGAGTTCCCGGATGTGTTTGGCTGTGAGTGTGTGAACACGTGACTTAAGCTTCACTTGCTGGCTGATTAACCTGTGCACAGTTGATGTGGATCTTCTAACACTCCTGACAATGTCTCTTTGTGAAGGCGGATTCTTCTGGGTCACCAACTTTTGCACTTGTTGAACCACATCCATTGCAGGTTTGGGACGGGGGTGTTGTTTTCTTGCCACTGTGCGCACATCCGCTTTCTCTGGCTGTGCATTTTTTATTGCGTTTGAGTACATTGGCAATACCCTTCTTGGAAATGGTGAATCCCTTGGACGAACACTGTTTCACAATTGCACTGTAGCTATATCCGATGTCGGAAAGAGCGGTGGTGTACCCCTCCCAGAATGGGGTCACTTTTGAAGGAATTTTACACTCCTAGCACTTCCCTTTCTGCTAACGAATTCTCCGCACAACTGGGTTCTGATTGCTCTGCTGTGCGATTGTAGCGCTCCTGGTGGACGTTCCACTTCGTTTCCATAAATGTGGACCGACCTTCTGTACTGTATAAGTATCAATAATGCAATATTCCCTCATATTAACAAACAGTACCACGTGTTTCAGCACAAGAATAACCAAGCAGCCGATGGATGCCGCCTCCGATGAAATACGAGGAAGACGCGAAGAATCACGAAGAGGACCCCTTCATTGCATCCACAGGCTCCGTCTCCAAGGACTGACTATAAAAGAGAACGCATAGAGAATCCCTACCTCTCCAAACACAGCGGTTAGCAACATTTGCTGACGACACCGCCATCTTCGCCAGTCATGGGAACATCCAACTTTATTTGAGCCGTCACGCTGAACTTCTCCAAAAGTGGACCTAGGAATGGAAAATCAAAGTCAGCCAGCAAAAGACCTCCATCTTCAACTTCACGCGAAACCGAAGGAGGGTCCTCATAAGGATTACCATGGCCGGAACACCACTCAGAATACCTTCGAGTCCAACTGGACAGAAAACTGACGTTCGCATCACACCTACGCTCAGTCGCCAAGAAAACCAGCCAACAGCACCAAGTCTTGCTACCCCTACTCCTCTCTCCATCCCTCACACTGAAAACGAAACGACACGTCTATCAGATCAGCTTACAAACCATCATGATGTATGCTCACCCTGCATGGGCAACACGCAGGAAAGACCCCCTTGAAACAACTCTACCTCATCCAGAACAGAGTAGCCAAAATCATCACTAGACACTCAAGGGACACCCACCTGGAGCCAATCCACGAAGACTTGGAGATCCCATTTCTGCACGACCACAGCACACAAAGGTCAGCCAACTTCTGGAGGATTCTTAAATCCTCGGCATAAAAGCATATTGCCAAGCGTCAGAACAGCTAACTCCCAGAAGGCATATCTAGAAGATGCCGCAACCCTAGCACACAGACCTAGTGACAAGCCATAGTAAAACAAGAGGAACGCAACAGTTGCGTCTTCTCTCACCACAGATAAGCATGCAAACCAAATCGTTACACCGGAACACAAGTGAAATGCAAGGGCTCCGGCCCGGCATACAATACAAAAACCACCAAGAAAGAAAGAAAGAAAGAACAAAGACACCAACTGCTTAATCCTACTTATCTCTCCAAACTGCGCTGGGCGGGAGAAACTCCCTAACTTTACCTCTGCGCTGCTTCGGGCAAGAGATTTTTAATCCATCTCCGCACTGGAATGGGCGAAACCCAGCTCTGCGCTGCACAGGACAAGAGGTTTCTAGCAAATTTCTGCGCTGCACTGGGCAGAAGACACTACGCCATCTCTGCGCTGCATCGGAAAAGAGGTTCGTAATTCATCTCCGCGCTGCACTGAGCAAGAGATACTATTCCACCTCTGTACTGCATCGGGCAGAAGTTCCTAACTCATCTCCACGCTGCACTGGGCAGGGCAGCAGGTCCAACATATAGAGGAAAGATTTATTAGAGACATTACTTATTTGTAATGCAGTGTATTAACTGTATAGAAACTTTTGTAATAAAACAGGTGAGGGAAAACCTGTATACCGTTTGTCTACGTACGAAGGGTTGAGGTCCATAAAAAAAAAAAAAAAAAAAAAAAAAAAAAAAAAAAAAAAAAACTCACTACCTATGACCTTTCTCCTTATGACGATCCATGTTGAAACCGGAAATCACAGTTTTTTTTTTTTTTTTACCATTTCCAACTTGAATAGAAGGATAAAGATGGAAATAATACAATCTTGTGTTCCAAGTCCATACCAAAAATCCATTCCTCTCTACCAGTTGCATAGTTTTCTCTGTGGAGATGGAAATTATTATTGAATCGGGAATAGACGTAGATTTCTACCACTTCCGGTTTCAACATAGATATAATGGTGTCTATTTTTGGCGCACTGAATCAATTTCAAGAACCAGTTTCTCTCCGTCTGGCACCGTTTTTGCTCTATGATAATCAACATTGAAACCGGAAGTGGCTGAATTTTACCACTTCCTGTTTGAATAGAGAGTCAATGGAGGAGATGGAACGTATTCTTGAGACAGCAGCTTCTTGTTATCTCTTTACCGATTTTTGCTCTGCTGTCTGTCGAGAGACGGTCGGACGGACGGACAGACTATACTTATGCTTAGCATAGCTTGGAAATCTAAAATCAATTTAATTCATCGATCATTTATGCTGCCATTCCTTCCTCTACTTTAACCTCGTTAATTCATTGTGGTGAACTTACGATCATTCCACTCAAATTCAACTTTCTACTGCATCCCCTATCTCTGTTCCCTCTCTCTGGTGCGTGAGGTCCCTGGTTCGATTCCCGATCAAGTAAGTTTGTAGTGGACAATATCGCGTTTTTGGGATTTCTCAGGGTACTCCCGTTTCCTTCCACATTCTCATTCCACCAATCCTTCAATCATCATTTACTTGCCTTAATCATCCGTATCCCTTAGCCTAAAGGGCATAATCGTGGGACGTTAAACTGAAAGATTACATTTCCAAGTCGGTGCGAGCGTTCCCGGGTTCGATTCCCGGTGGGGGCACTCGGTCGGAAAAGTGTAAAATGCTTTTTCAGGCCAGCTACCCTGAATGAGGTTTTCCTGGGTTTTCCTCATTCACACCAGGCAAATGCCAGGGTGGTACCTAACTTATAGGTCCCAGGCCGCTTCCTTCCTTCCAAAATCCTTTGTTCCTTCCCTTTCCCCGGATTGTGTGCTCGCCGAGGGACGTCATCCCTCAAACGTGATGGGTTAAATGGCCTTAGATGCCGAAAGCCCAGAAATCTAAATCATAAATCCTAAATCCCTTCATTTTCAAGTCAAGAAATGGATCCCAGCTCAACATATACTCCGCGGAAACACAAAGTGAGATTGGAGGATTTGCTAAGAACACAGACAGAAATATTTCTCGAATATATATCCCGAATTTATTGATCGTGAAACATGTGTATGGTATTATTCGAAACCGTGCTTCCTTCTGAAGACATTGATATACGAATCGTGAACCTAAAACAATCAGTGTGCACGTGAAGAATCCTAAGTTTATTATCATTTAATTCTTACATAGTAATAATTGTGAGATAGGGAGAAAACTTTTGATATAAGTTCAGCGTTCGAAGAGATCTTCGATCTAAAACCTTATCCCTCAATTGCTACCGGAAGTCATAGATATTACCTCCGTTTTTAGCATTGAATTCCAAAATGAAACCCGCTTGTTTGAATAAAAAGCGACTTGTATATTGGATAAGTCTATGTAACTATACATATTCTAGCGCAGTGTAAATTTCAAACTCTTATGGTTATGGTTATCTAATGTAATTAGGGTCTACACTTTTCATTTCAAATAGTTCTTACTGGTCATTACTCTCCATTCCATAAAATATGCTTTGAAAACTAGTAAAGTCATTTTTCAAGTCGAATTATATAACAGCCAGTTAGAAAAGAATTAAAGATTTAAAATTTTTACATTTCTAGGAATATTAACTTTTACTGTGTTGTTTACAAAGTGGAGTACTATAAATGAAACGTTTCGTAAACAAACCGTGAGAAGATTTTGATAGAATTATCAGATGTTTACACTTTTTTTTTTATTTGGAGTTTAAAATATATGTTATATACTTAATTTTAAGATTTTCCTTAGAAAAATTTTCCACAAGTGTTTCGTAACTACTCACTTCTATCTTTATGGAACAGTGTAGAAAGAATCATTATTTTGTATTCAAGTAATAGATCAAGGCAAATGCGTGTCATTTACAAGGTCGCCTCCGAAAGGGAAGAATGATGTAACATTCTTACAAAGTATTACATTTGTTTCCCTATTCACGCATTTGGTTGATCGCTGGACACATATTTAGTAGTTCCTATTCTTTCTTCGTCGAGTCTTCATCCGGTTCGTGATTCTTGATTTTCAACGAACTTAAAAAGTTCCTTACTGAATTCTCTATGTCTCTCTCTCTCTCTCTCTCTCTCTCTCTCTCTCTCTCTCTCTCTCTGTGTGTGTGTGTGTGTGTGTGTGTTATTTGCGAATTATTTTTAATTTTGAGCCCTCTATTCGATAGAGTATCAAAAGTGATCTGAAAGAAATTGTGGAATGTTTTGCGTCACTCTTACCGTTCCCGAGATACTGGCCAAAAAAGTTCTGATTTAGAGAGATTTAGGGACCTATATCTCGGGAACCGTAAGTCATAGAAAGATCATATTGGTGTTGATCAGTACCTAAGAGGATGGTGAACATTTTGGTACCAAATAGTAACCGGTGGCCACTGGCCCAGACAGGGATGAATTCAGGGGGTAGCCCGGGGGGAATCTCTCCCCCGAAGAAAATTCCTTCCTTCCCGGAGAAACTCTCAAAATTTCAATCACAAAATGGAGAAATTACTTCACCCAAGCTCCCCTCCTCCCGAGGAGTTCATATTCCCCCCCGGGTGAAAATGTCTGAATTCAACACTGGGCCCAGATATTGGCAAAAAAAAAAAAAAAAAAAAAGAAAGAAAGAAAGAAAAATTAGATTTCGGGAGATTTAAAGAGCCATATCTAGGGAACCGTAAGTCATAGAGATATGATATTTTGCGAATTTTTCAATTTTGAGACATCCATTTTGAGCATGTATCTTCGTAAAACATATAGAACGTTTTAACAGAACTCTTGTCAAAAAAAAAAAAAAAAAAAAAAACATAGACAAAATTTAGTGCTCAAGGAGATTATAAATGGATAGATACATTACAAGAATCGTTTAATAAGTATAATAATAAAGTACATAGAACAATTGATATAAAGCCTGTAGATGCTAATAAGAAAAATTAATTCTTTTTTAAGCTTCGTTCTGACAGTGCTCTTGGAGCATTCTCAACTGGTTTTGTTTGAACATAATGCAGCTCCTAAGTACCAGACAACCCTAGTTGAAGGGGATTGGCTATCTTTAATAGGCTGTGAAGTGACGAGAATGAGCACTGACCTAGGATATTGGTTAGGTTCATGCTTCGTAGTCTGGAGATTCTGAATTCATACACCGCGGAGTTTATCCTGAAATACTTTTGTTCAGTTTCACAAAATTGATGATTATTGTCGAATGATCTGTAAAACTCTGAAGTCTTTCGTGGTAATTCTTTAATTCAGAATTAGCTACTTCTGAAAGAGCTCCTCCGTGGCTATAGGCATATGAATAGGATAAACGCGTTTGGCATGGGAAGTCCGGGTTCAATTCCCGGTGGGAGCACATGTGGTTTGGATTCCACGTTAAGCTGTAGGTCCAAGTCTCATATAGCCTCGATGTTGAAAGGGACGTTAAACTCCAACTAATAGTCTGAAAATTAATTTCAACAATAGTACCCCTCAGTCACTTTTTGTTCATTACATCGGAAGTTTTCTTTACCATTATTATTATTATTAACGTATAATCAAGGTTAGTGGTATCCCAAATCATTGAACCAATATAGACCGTTGGTTTAAGGTGGAATGTGACCCACAGTGATGTATACAATGTTCGCTCGCTGGGAATCGAACCCGATTCCATATACACCAAAGGCAAGTATAAAGTAGCCAATACAGCAACGGGAAGGGCAAACTCAGAGTTGTGTAAATAAGTCGCCGGTATATCGCTCGTTTAATAGGAAAATTTCAGAACTCAAGAAATGACCCTTGGGCTCCTTCGTGGCTAAGCGGTTAGCGTTCGTGCCTTAGGCGTGGGAGATTCGGGTTTGATTCCGGCAGAAGCTCACATGGTTCGGATCCCACGTGAAGCTGTAGGTCTACGTTTCATATAGCCTCAGTGCTGAAAGGCACGCTAAATTCAAATGCAACCAACCAATCAAAAATTATCCTTATTGAGATCGATGTTGAAAATGGCCCTAAACGCTAGGAGAGTGTTGTGTAAAAAGATCGCAGGTAAAGGGTTACATCCTGTCTCCAAGGGAACAATTGTGTTATTTGTTCGTTCCTATTATTTGAAATCACTCTTCTAAAGCTTGATGGTTACGAGTGTTGTCACGTTTCTACAAAAGGAGCGATCGAAAGCTATAAGGAACTAAAGACCAACCTTGTCACTGTGTGTAAATATCCATTACTAGGGCATTGATTTTTTTAAAAAAATTAAATTTAGTTTAACATCCCTTTTAGCAGCGAGGCTGTATGAGACGTGAGCTCCATCCAGGAATCAAATCCGGGTCTCCCACGTCGGTGGCGCGTACAATAACCGCTTAGCCACAAGGGAAATCTCCATTAATAGGGGAAGAAACTACCCCTGCGAAGAGCTGAAATCGTAAATACTGTTCTGTATGTCTCGCTACTAACTTAATCATGTTCCAAGGCATTTAAACTCAAGAAATCATGTCATAACATGATCTACACTTCCTCCCCTCCCTAACAAATATGTAAGCAGACACAAAATTGTGTCACATCATGAAATTTAAGGCTTCATAGTGATTAATATATGCCATTTCATAACCATAAATGTTATATTGAATACTTACACAAAACGCATTCGTTACGATATAAGAAGCATTTGTGTGATACTTTCGCGGCCCATTTACCAACTGACCTAGTTTCCTCGGCATTCACAATAGGTCTTTGCTATTACATTACTCCATCCCCCCTCTCTCCCGGCCACCCCGTTGTGAGATTGCCTCTCCGCCAATATATTTATACCCACCCTCCTCCTCCCGCGCGTGCTGTTCGACTTCTCCTCTCATCAACCTCTCTCCATATATCGCTTATTTAATGTTACATAACTCATTTTTTAACATCACTGCCTACACAAAGACCAACCATAACCCAAGCTTTTGGTCATGAACACTCGGCTAAGTAACCAATGATGATGTAATTCGTTTACAAGATACTCATACATACGTATATATATAACAATACAAAAGTGATTTCAATAGCTGTATTATGCATTAAAGAAAAGAAATAAAAAAAAAATATGTTACGTAGTTTTGAGGTGTGGGTGAGAGGGTTCCACCAAAGACAATTTATATATAAGTACGTATATTTGTGTATCGATTACTACATAATAGTAATACATAAGAATCTTGTATGGTATACAATAGATTCAATAGATATATATGTATGGGTGTCTCTCTCATATAATGTGAGAACAAATATGCAAATTAAAGCGTCTCAGAATTAAGCTTTTGTTTAGGTAAATTATTGGCATAGTTTATCTCGTAATCACGAATGAATTTATGTTTTGAAATTAATAGTTTTTCTTTTTCTTTTATTTCGTTTCCAATAGTTGATTTCATAACATGAGAATCAAGTTTACAAATCTGTACAGAACATGACTTTCTCTATTCTCAAGTAAAGGGTCATGTCTCCTCCCCCCCTTGTATTACAGGGTCTCGAGTTCGCTTTTAAATGTCCAATGGTAATACCGTATTTCTCTGAAAATAAAATCGAGTCATATATTATTTGCTCAAAAGACGCATTGAGGTTTGGTTTCAAGGGTTGGACGTCACTGAACGCGCAAAGCGGGATTTACAAAATGCAATACAATAAGCGGAAATGCAGTGGATCTGGTTATCAGTGGCGGCTCCTGAGTTCTATGAGGGAAGTCACATCGAAAATATTAGCGAAACCTGCTTTCCTTCTTCTCTCCGCACTTCCTCCTGAGCTTTGTGAAAAAAAATAGAATACAGTACATAACTATTATTTTGAAGTCTTATGAAAGGTTAAATATAGAACTTCAGTGATAAAGTTTTTTGAACATTATTATTATTATTATTATTATTATTATTATTATTATTATTATTATTATTATTATTATTATTATTATTATTATTATTATTATTATTATTATTATTATTAAGTATTCGGCCTTTTGGCAGGTCCTGGAACTAATTAGTTTTTTTCTTCTCAATTTTCAGTTAGGCCCTGAAAATGTTTCTTCCATGTTTCTCGATTTTCAGCTTCCTCTTTTAACCTTCAATATTTTCAAATCATCGATTATTTGTGTTCTTATTCCTATTCCTCGCTGTCATTCCATCTTTCCTTCTATGGCGATATGAAGGAGACAATTTCTCCACAAGATGAGTCCAATCCAATTGGCCTTTCTACGAAGGATGGTGGGTAGAAGCGTCCTCTTCTTCGAACCGAATTTAGTGAACTCCCCCATCTTGAACCCACCTTACATGGCAATTAACCCAAATCATGTGCGTCGACTACGTGGGTGCTCCGGGGTAGTGCTCTCAAACGGGTCGGGTCAGGTCAACTCGGTTCGGGTTATCGGGTCGGGTCAGTCGGGTCAGCTCGGGTCGGGTCAGTCGGGTCAGCTCGGGTCGGGTTGTCGGGTCGGGTTATTCGGGTCGGGTTGTCGGGTCGGGTCAATCGGGTCAGCTCGGGTCGGGTTATCGGGTCAGCTCGGGTCGGGTCACTCGGGTCAGTTCACTTTGGTCAACTGAGTTTAGGTTGAGTTTAAACTCGGTTGGAGTCGAAAGCTGCTGTTTTTCACTAGCTGCCTAATTAAAAATATCAATTTTTAATTGATTTTATAGAAACCATAAATCTATTTTGAACACTTGCAGCTAGTGTTTTTATGATAAATGCTTATTTTTCTACTTGTGTGTACTTTAATTTTTAAATGTGGAAGATTGATTTTACCAATATTAATATCTACGCCAATATGGAGTCTGGATTTAGAACAAAACTAGAAGTTGTTTAAGCAACGCCAAAAGAGAGATTGGATATGGACGACCAAGCCCAAGCAGGGCCGCGGTGGCTCAGTGGTAGAGAATTCATCTCTGGTGCATGGTGTCCAGTAGCGTACCTAGAGTTTTTTCAGGGGGGGGGGCAATGAAGGGCCCAAGAGGATTTTGAGGGGACATCTCCAATAAATAAATATATATATATATATATTAGGGTGGCAACGAAAATTCACTTTTGCGTGTGTGTGTGTGTGTGTGTGCATTCAAGGTGAATGTTTCAATCTTTATTGTTCATGATTTTACTCTTTGGAAAACAGTGTTAATATAAGAATTTAGTACCTCAAACAACTAGGATTCATTAATGCAATTGATTTCTAATGTAAGTAAATAGTTATTTAATCATGGCGTTTAAAATATGTGTAGCTGGTTGACTTAAGTGGAAGCAAATACACTTTTACAGGTAAAGAAAATAACTTATAGGTTCATGCCCCTACTTGAAGAGGATCTTTCTATTCGTGTGGGCAGCAGCAAACATATCCACAACTTGTTAAAGATCTAACGATTTAGCAATTTTCTTCTCAAAATAAAGTAACACTAAGTTTTTCAACCTATCATGAGTCATTGACTTGCGTATACAAGTCTTTAATCTTTTCAAAGAAGAGAATGACCTTTCACATGTAGCACTAGAAACTGATATAATCACAGAGATGATACCTAGCTTGTAGGTTTCTAGGAATGCGTTTTTGTAGACACAAAGAAGATCAACGAAATTCGTTAAGGAATCAGCTTTCGTTTTCTTCTCGTCTTCATACAACTTAATTGTTAGAGCAACCCACATTATGCTTTATTTCTTGTTTAATTATGCATTTTTTAAATTATGCTTTATTGTTAATTTCAATGATTATTTTACATTAATCGTGTAAAATGTATATTTATTATACATCAAATATTCTAAATATCTTGATCTATTTATTGATATTTTTTTGCAACTAGTTTCTCTCATATTTAATGAACTTTCTACTTAATTCATTGTAAAGAGATGTGCTTTGCTCGAATAAATTTTTTTCTATCATTTGTGTGCGCCTTACAGGTACATATATACAGAAAGGGAAAGTAAAAGATGCCACCAAAATGTACAGAAAGTGCTTAAGTTCAAGAAGTAAACATAACAATACAGTGATGACGCCAGAGGGGGGCAAGGGGGCGAGCGCCCCCCTAGTAGCTACTTCTGTCCCCCTAACTGCCACCTAGACTGCCCCCCCAGACTCGTACAATCTTTAAACATTCTTCATGTAGTATTATATATCAGTATCATAACCAATCTCATTGACAAATTGTAGTCTACTTTCCATGAATTTACTATGTGGCAGATTAATCCTCAAGCTTTCTTATTTGAGCGTCTGGGTATGCACGCATATTTCTGTTTTCTAATTTAGCCCCTTTTGAGGTAAATTTTAGTTATACTTCTTTCTTATGATTTTTAATAATTGTGCCTAGCGAACAATAGTAGATTTGGTTGACTTGTTTTCCTCTCATTGGATCAACTTCGATTGGAAACAAAAGAAAGGTAAAACCAGTTACGTAACTTGTTTGTATTTGTCCAGGTTTGAAGTTTTCAGTTTCATATTTTGTTTTATTTAAAACTTCTTTTTTCTGAAACATTATAATCGGCTTCCAATATTCAGAGGATGTGCTTATAACAGCTTAGTTTGCAACTACCAGGGCTTAATTTTTTGAAGGAGATAAAAAGAGTTGTGTTTTCCCTTCCTGCAAATGATAATAATAAAATTATGGAATGAAATTGATTCCCAATAAAATGTATTGCCAGAGTGCTGATCTTTAGTTAGTAATTGGTTTATACTAGTGCTCCTTTACTTATTTTGTTTCAAAGTACTGACGTGACGTCTACCATATTGACTAGGAACTGCTGAAAAATTCGTAGCCCAACCCAGAAGGAGTGCACGTGGATTGGTGAAGATTTACTTCTTCTTTTCTTCCCCCGAGAGTCAATATACTACCTTGTACAGTGTTCCAGCTTTTGCAGAAAAGTTAAAAAAATCTAGATTTCCTCGCACCACTGTTCGTAGCACTACCCCTATCAGATCTAAAATGGTGTCTTTCAAGTGTTATTTAAGTTTGGGAAATAAGTACACGTAATAGTTAGACGGAGCTAAATCTGCGGAATAAGAATGATGATCTAGACATTGAAATCCTAGATTATGCAATGTCAGTTATGTTCGCAGGGGCTTGCTTGGTGGACAGGTGTATTCTCCTGAAGGAACAGAATTCCTTTCTTTTCATTTTCCGCAGCGTTGAACTTTGAATTTTTCTTTCAGTTTTGTAAGTAATGTAGAGATTCTGGATTAAATATCTGACCATTGAGGAGATAGTCTACCACTCCATACTTATACCAGAAGAATGTTCCAAACAGTTTCTCAACCTACTTCTGTGTCTTGAACTTCTTGGGGCGAAGGAGAAATGAGTGCTACTACTCCATTGACTGTTGTTCCGATTCAGGATCATAGTGGTACAACCATATTTCATCTATGGTTACTATTCGTCAGCGAAATTGATCAGCATTACGGTCAAATTGGAAGAATACTTCTCTTAATGCCGTTACCCTTTTATTCTCCTGACATACATTTTAGGAACCCATTATGCCGAGAACTTGCGCATACCCAAGCCATTCTGAATTATGCTACCGACGAGTTCCAAAGAAATGCCCATAATCCCTGACACAAGTTTTGCTGAGAAGGTAAAAACTGAGAAAGCGGGGTGCAGACCTCAGACTATAATAAATATAAATAGCTTAAATTATTTTTGTCACACAAAAACTGGGGTGGCCTAGGCCCTCCGGCCCCGGGCTATATTCACCATTGGCTGAAATGCTGCAATTTTCAAGAATAATGTCACAAATTGCATCCATGATTCCAGGAAGAGTCATTGCTTTTAATCATCCTGGATGTAAAGCATAATTTGTTGAGAAATTGCTACGTTTATACTAAGCCACTTACTTCTTCACCACTATATATAACGGAGGAGAGTCCCGTGGTGTTTCACTGATTTCCTAATTAATTTACTTCGGTCACTTTCCTTGGTGGAACAAAAATGTTATAACAGTAAGGATCTGGATGTTCGTGAAATTATCTGTTTGGGCACACATAATCACTTCAGAGGCCTGAGAAACAATGAGAATTTCATTATTAATATGAAAATTTATATTTGTACATACAGAGATATGTTTTCATTTTTCTACCCAGTACCTACACTCCTTCTGGATTGGACTACGACATTTTCAGTAGCTCCTCGTAAATTCTCTCTCTGGCTCTCTCTCTACATATATATATATATATATATATATATATATATATATATATATAGAGAGAGAGAGAGAGAGAGAGAGAGAGAGAGAGAGAGAGAGAGAGACGTAGCATCTAGACGAATGTGTTACTTGTAGCATATGCGAAAGTAATTCAATTTATGTTTAGGCTTCAAAAGTTTCATTGAAAAATATTTCATGTGCAGACGTTACTTATTTGTTAGTTACAAATCTTATTTGAAATAAGTTTAATTTATAATCATATAGATCTAACATAAAAACAGCAACGAAATACACAATGTAATGTAAAATAAGTCAAACGTAATAAATATGTCATTTTTGGTATGACAAATAGCCGCCCCCCCGAAAATGTATCTGCCCCTCCTTTGCCCCCCTAAGAACTTAAAGCTGGCGTCGTCACTGTAACAATATAGTATGGAGTTCTTGCATACTATTCATTGTTGGCGGAAAAATTTCTTCTTTTACTTTCTTTTCTCCACATCAAAGGATTACACCGAAAAGTTTACAGAAATGAAAATAAGCTTTTCATTGTTGCATTGTTATGTTCTCAATGATTTTGCATTGTAAATATTGGCTTTAAAAAATATTAACACAGTATGTTAAACTTTCAGTTAAAGAGAATTTTCCAAGAATTGTGCTATATATTTTAAATTATGCTTTATGCTTTATTTTCTAAAATTATGCTTTTAAAACTAGTTTCCCAATGTGAGTGCATTTTGGCGCTCACCCAGTGTCGTGACCATAGTGCTCTCAAACGGGTCGGGTCAACTCGGGTCGGGTTGTCGGGTCGGGTCAGTCGGGTCAGTTCGGGTCGGGTTGTCGGGTCAGGCTACTCGGGTCGGGTTGTCGGGTCGGGTCAGTCGGGTCAGCTCGGGTCGGGTTGTCGGGTCGGGTTATTCGGGTCAGCTCGGGTCGGGTTGTCGGGTCGGGTTATTCGGGTCGGGTTGTCGGGTCAGGTTATTCGGGTTATGCGCCGCACCCACAAGAATTTAGTTTGGAGCCGAGTTCGAACCCGTTTCTCTTGCGTTTAAGTCAGCCGTGTTACCGACTGAGCTGGGGTAGCCCCAACTTATCCTTATAGTATTGGTATATTTCACTTTATCACAGAACAGCCCTTTGTGACAGTGTTCATAAAAGATTTTAACTAAAAATAAATCAAGCAAATATCGAGATTTCCCTGAAAACATATATGATAACACGTCCCGCCATTGATATGTAACCAGATAAATTTTGGAAAGTCGGTGCCGTCGATCCAAATCCATGATCATTGCGACATTCAGGGTATAAAAACGAGATAGATTGATGCTTTTTTAAAGCCTATTTCTTTATGATGTTGGAATTTTATTTTTCGACATCTTGCTATTCTCTACTAATTGGTATTTTATTTATTTATTTATTTATTTATTTATTTGAATTACCAGTATAATATTTACATATTTGTCTGTAACTTCCCATGTGTGCTTTCACAGTAACATTCCAGACTATCCGTGAGAGGCAGGACAAATTATAACTTCGAGTTCCTCTAATCTATCCATGTAGCGAGCGACATAGCCCTTTTACCTCCTTTCCTCTTGCGAAAAAGAGATAGGAAAATAAAACTTTCTTGGACACGAAAAATGTGTGAATACATTGTACGTAAGACCAAGCGTTTAAAGGTAGTACATATGAACAGAAGGTAACATCAGGCATTATGACTCATGCTATGCTGTCGTATCTCATGGGCGTCAATCAGAATTATAGACTGCATATTAAAATAAGTAAAATTTGTGTTCGATCTTCCATCATTCTTATATAAGAATAAATGTCATAATTGTTTGTTTTTAATTGTTTTCTTCGTAATAATTGGGAAGGCACGTGACTTTGTGACTACATTGTAGAGCTGCACCTGGTACCAACACTGTGCCTGTCTACTCAAAGCGTAGGCGTTACTATCTTGCTCTCTGATGTTGCGAGAAGCGCTCTAAATATGTTTTCTTGATAGATTTATTAGAATAATAACAAATAACCCGTTTCGAGCACTTACAACTTCTGAAGTATAATTTGGTGGCAGGGTTTATATTACGAGCAATCTGAAAAAATTATGCTAGGGCTTAGTTTCTAGTTAAATCTTGTTTTTGGGGAAACGCAGTATTAGCCAACTAGTCCCACATTAGGTTTTCGGTGGAAGCACTTTTCTGGACATTGATTCGGTACATAACACAGAATAGTGCATCTTTCAGCAGGATGGTGCATCATATTACGCTGCACGAAGCAACAAGAAATGGTTCATTGACAATGACATCAACGTATTAGATTGGCCTGAAAATAGCCCTGATCTTAATCCAATAGAGAATTTGTGGTCAAGACTCAAGAGGCTGCTGGTATCGCGTAGCAATCTCAGCATCAGGAGTGAGTTGATTGAGGGAACCGTCAACATGTGGTTTAGGGTCATCACGTCAGAAGATCTGTCAAGTCTGGTGGACTCAATGCCTCGAAGAATCTATGCAGTGATTAAATCACAGGGATACCCCACTGAATATATTTATGTGAATTGTGGCACATTGGAACATTCTTATATTGAAAAAAATGTAATGTTTAAAAATATTGTACTCTTAATTGTAATATTGTAAAATCTGTAATATACTATATTGAAATAATTGTAGTATTGTAATACTGTTCACAGGGTTCAATAAAGAATATAAAATATATGAACTACATAGTAAGGCATGGTTCGTTTTTCTTAAAAAAAAGTAAGCCTTACCTATTGGAGGGAAATGAATTTGCTGAAATCGAATGATAACAAAAAACTTGCGAAGTACAGGAATTCGTTCCTTGTTATATTATTTTAACACAGTGGTTCTCAAGCTAATTCCTATCACGACCCCCATTTTATCACATCCTCTTGCCAGCGACCCCCTTATAATTTCTGGTTTGTAATAAGCGGAAAACGAATGAGAGAGTGTTAGAAATGGTGGTTGAGAAAAGAACATTTTTAGATATTATTAGGAAGAGGAAGAGAAACTAGTTGGGACATTGCCTAAAAAGAGATTGTATCATGAGGGACGTCATAGAGGGTATGGTGGCGGGAAAGAGAGGGAGGGGGCGAAGGAGACTACAATTAATGGATGATATTAAAACAGAAAGATCATACGCGAAGACGAAAAGATTAGCGGAGGACCGTGGGTGGAGCATGGAAGCTTCTCAGCTGCGGCAAGTGACTTGCCAATAAAGGCAGAATAACTATGATGGTGATGAATAAGCTTGTGTGTGTGTGTGTGTTTTTTTAATACCTATTGCAGAGATTTCAAGGTATCCATCTATATTTATAATAGCAGAATCCATTTCTTGTATATACCGGATACAGTATCTTTCCTAAAAGCGGATGGATTAAAACCAAATTTGGTCAGTTCATTCATTACTACAAATATCGAATCCGATCGGTCATACTGTTTTCAAATAGAGGCCGTTTGAAAATTTTAAAACTTTATAACTCTTCATTTTGTGTCATATGATAAAAGAAATAAAGTGATTTCTAATTTTGGTTTTTAAAAAAACTTGCACAGTTATTTAAAAAGTTATTGAGTATTTTAATTTTCGAGAGACCACCACTTTGAGTTGCCTCATATTGTTGTAAATTTCGTACATTGTTGTGTATGTATTCCACATCACCAAAAACTGTTAAAAACAAATTGTTTACATTTAAAATTTAGGCAACAAATAAAATATCACACCAAAAATCTACCTTCATTGTAGTCAGCTTGCTCGAAATAAGACTATTTGCTCACACATACCGGTACGTTTCTCATTGGCTTTCAACTTTAATTGTACAAGGTTTTGTTGCATTTCTATTTTTCTGGTATTTCAATATGCAGTTTTCGTGAGTTCCATGCCGTACCTCTTTTATTTAAATTGATTTTTAAACAACTCTGCACCTGTTGAAAATGCTAAGTAGACCAATTTTTGTTGTTTTTCTTAACAGTATGTATATACAAAAATTAAAAAAAAAAATACCTGTCAGAACAAAATTCGAAGTAATATTTAAAAAACTAAACAATATCACAATAGCTAATGTTAATTACACTTTCAATAATGTAAAAGTGATTTCAAAAAACGTTAAATCTAATCTCAAACTATATATTGTTGCCAGTGGCGTATTTAGGGGGCTTCCGGGCTTAAGCTCCCCCCCCCCCGAAATCTTACTTACTATAGTAAAGTATATGAAATATCTTGTAGAATTTTCACATTTTCAGGTAAAGCCCCCCGAAAGTTAGCAAAGCCCCCCAAAACAAAATCATAAATACGCCACTGATTTTTGCATATCACTTAATATTGTTATACTGCTATACTGTATTATGAATATCTAAACGAAGAATAATAAGTTCTACTGGAAAAGACTGTAAAGATAAGATTATAATGTACTAATTTGCAAAATTATACTTTAAAGCATTTTCCGGTATTAGATTCTAGTTACATGTATCTCTTCCGATTATTCTCGCGATCCCCAGGTTGAGAAACCCTGTTTTAAACAGAAGAATAACGACCGAAACTACGGTGAGTATGTTACACACAAAATTATTAAGTGAATGTTTGTGCATAATGTTAAAAGCCCAGTTGCGTAACAATACATAAGAAAACTATTTTAAAAGGATCCATAATAACCTATGTTTCATTTGATGTCATCATTTCATTAGTGTCCACACCTCATCCCATCTGTTCTTAATTATGTCATAGTAATTAACGTTGGGTGTCTTTAGTGTTATGTGTATGAGCTGTAGAATAAACAGAACATTTTAAAATTACATAACACCATTGACCTTCGCACTTACAGCCTCGAGTAAAAATGTTTGATGTTGACATTCGACAAATAGAATAACAACCGGATCTTTTACAAGTGGCCTATCAAATCGTTAAAAAACGTATGTCTTTTTTCCTCTCTTTTTCTTTTTTTTAACTTTCTAGCAACCATAGACACAAACATGCGCTAGAAATATGTAAGCAGGGACGGATTTAGGAGGAGATTCAGGGGGCGAATATTTTATGTCATCCAATTAATAGACAAAAGAGGTTTTGATAGACACTTACAAATTCATTGTGATTCCCACACTTTTATCTCAGTTCCTTATCAGATTATCGGGTCTTCCCCAACGATTTGCAGTGCCTGAGGTGAAACTAAATTCTACTTTGACGAAAACACGAAGAGGATCACGCGAAACGGATATTTATTTGTATTTCTAGAAGTTTCAACTTCGTCCGGTAGATGTCTACAGTTGCAAGATGTTTGCTGCCATCTAACGGCGCGAGGTGTAACTTCTAGTCTTCCGGAATTATACACCTTTGTCTCAATAGTCAAAAATGAGATGTGGACAAGCAGCGTTAGAAACCATTACCGTTACCCAGAGGTAAAAAATGGATAGAAAAGGTAGGGGGACGCATGATGTCATGCCGTCCCCAGTGCCTACATTTACTCATTGTATTTTTTAGAAAGTGGAGGGACATCATAGATATTTTTGGAAGTAAGGGAACGGCGTCCGTTCGCGTCCCCCTCCCTGCCGTATGAGATAATCCCTCTATCTGCCGTATTAAAGAAAAACGAAATTTAAAAATTCGCTTTCGTTGAAGATTTATTGTGTGGAGTAACGGACTACGTAACATTACAGTCTTATAAAGGTTAATTCACATATAGTCTGCCGTGCCCATGCTATTCCCCTGCTATGATCCGTCCGTGGCACGTCTGCGACCATTCACACATACCATGCTGTGCCGCTACTGCTTTCTACATCATTTCCTTTGGTTCTGGTCAACTTCGTGTCGTTTCGTGTGCTCCGAAGAAAGCCGAAGGATCGTATTCGACGTTTAACGACTGTGCTGGTTTCTCTTCAAGGTGGCTTGTCGGGGCACGGCACGTTATGTGTGAATTAAAAAAGACAATCCAATGAATTTTCAATATCAAAGTTTGAAAAGCAATTTTGTGGAAAACGGCACACTATTTTCAAATAGAGGTGTGTAAATAAACCTTCAGTCGCAGTGTGTGATCCTAACAAATTGTGAGATCAATGATCTAGTTGAAAAATGAAGTGAAATCTTTAAGTTTTACGTCCCACGGTCATGCCGGCTACGCTAAAGGAAATGGTGATGATGAGAAATGAAGGAAATGATGGAATGAATAAAGTAGGAGGAAACAGGAGAACCCCGAGAAAATCCAAGCACACGGACCCCACGCAGCAGAGGTGAACGCTGTACCACTGAGCCACCGTGGCCCCAATGATGTAGTTGAGAATTGATATATAGTATGGATAAATTATAGCCAAAGGCTTGAATAATAATACGTAAATTAGTTTACAGAATTAAGAAAACAAAAAGCGGTGCTTTTAGCAATGTTATTTTCAGCTGCGAAATACGGTATGTTATGGTAATTTTTTGATGTCCTAAACTCTTTCATTTTTCTATACTACCTGTATTTTAGGTTGTTATTGTCCATAAATTTTAATATTGACCTTTGTATTACAGTATAGGCCTTTGTTTGTATATGGCTTTTAATAGAGGACATTTTAGTTTAAGTTACCCTAACTGTTCATATATCTCCTTGTTTTATCTCGAAGTTCTCCCGTTTCCTACCACTTTTTTCATTGCACCATTTCATTCATTCATTTCTCATCTTCACCGTCTCCCTTAGTCTAACCGGCATAACCGTGGGACGTAAAACTTAAAGATTTCGTTTTCATCTCATTCTTGTTTTAAAATAGAACTCTTTGGTCTAACAATACCACCATTATTCGTTTGCGGCAACCTTGGCCATTGCAAAATATTTTGTACTTAACGTTGGGTACCCATATGGAGTGCTTGTGTACACAACGATAGGAAAGAATGAAGTCTAAAGAATTTGAAGCCACATTCTTTGCCAGTACGATATGCGTTATTAAAACAAGGAACACATTTATTATCTGTATATAGAGTTGTTGAAGAAGATAATACAGAGGCTGATGATGAACAGGAAGATCTACAACCTGGTGAAGAAGATCCCATACGCAGAACTTGTTGATAATGGAGATGATGATTCAGGATCTAACGAAGGAAATGCGTAATTTCTTGATGATGGAAGATGTCCAGAACCAAATACAGATGAAATAGAGAAGCAAATGCTGAAGAAGACAGTACAGGACCTGATGTAGACGAAGATGCAACTTCATATCGACAATTACTCTTTCACATTAAAATTCTATTTGTAACTCGGATAAACAACTTAAATTGTGGATCAAAACTGAGGTTTCCATCAGAATATGTTGAAAAACTTCTGAGGTTTCTTGTCAAGAATCCAAAGAAATGAGGGCAATGCACTTTCCACAGCTGGACGACGAGTACACGGCAATCAGTAGAAATGAAGTTTTACTTCGTGACTGGATTCTGAAAAATACTTGTGTTACCCAACTGGAACTTCAATCAGTATCCACTGACAACATTTTGCATGTAATTTGTGAACACCACCATCATCTGACAGCATTAGATGTTTCATCCTCTGAAGTAACTGCCAAGGGTGTTAAGTTACTGACTCACAGATTGGTAAATAACTAACAGATTGCTAATTACGTACAAAATTATTCTTGCAATCCTTTATCAGATGCAAAATATCCTCCAAATTCAACTATCAAAGATTCTGAAAGTCAAGACCCTTTGAATGTTCACACAGTACTTTGTGAAACATTAACATTTGTCAATATTACTAATACTGATGTTAACATCGGAGGTTTATAAAAAATTATTGGGTTCTATTACTAAGTACTTGAAATCCATAGTGAAAGGACCAACAATAGATCCGTGACTTGATGCATTATTAGAAGAACAGCAGCAAACTAGTATCCACATTATTCATTAAAAGTAATTTATGTGGACATATTAATGAAAACGGTTACAAACATTGAAAAAGTATTTCAAGTCAATCCAAAAACTCTACGTAAAAAATCATACTTTTTCTCTGAACAACTTAACTTTTCTAATTGATATCAGTAGCGTAGCGTGGTATTCCGAAATGGGGATGCCAAAGTTAGTCACTTGTGCGATACAATACTACTAAAATCAGCAATACATAGCTATACTGATGGGAAATATAGGGTTGTAAAAAATTATTTAGGGGGAGGCCCCCTAATTGGTGGCCTAGTGGGGCATACAGAAGCAAATGCGTGGATTACGTCAGAAGCCAATAAGCAATTGTCTCAGCTTCTTCTTACCACTACCGTGTGACAAGTAAACTTGGCCCCGCTGTTGTATGAACATTGTTTCCAGTATAGTTCCCTTTATTTCTTTCTCGTGGGCAGCTTCTTTCTCCGCATACCATACTTCAATCTCGTTCTTTAAAAAGACACCCTTAGAAATTTGTCATCTTGAGTCCGGAACTCAGACGTCCATTCGTGAATATAGGCCTGAGTGTATACGTATATCATTTGAAGATGCAAATAGAAAACACTTAAACCAACTCTGGGACCCTGTTTCTGAGTATGTATTTCGTTGTCAGATATCCAGATACATTGCCAAGGGAGCAAGGAACAAGGGAGCAAAGAGGGAGGAGGGAACAAGGAAGAATTGCCACAAGAGTGGAAAGAATCAATCATTGTTCCAATTCACAAGAAAGGCGACAAAACTGACTGTAATAATTATCGTGGCATTTCCCTTCTGTTAATATCCTATAAAATCCTTTCAAATATTCTATTAGCAAGACTGACCCCATACGCAGATGAAATTATTGGAGATTATCAGCGCGGATTTAGACGAAATCGATCAACTATCGACCAAATATTTACCATTCGCCAAATACTCGAAAAGAAGTGGGAATACAATACCCCGGTACATCAACTATTTATTGATTTTAGAAAGGCGTACGACTCGGTTAGGAGAGAAACATTATTCAACGTTCTTACAGAACTTGGAATACCGAGAAAGCTAATTAGATTAATTAAGGTATGTTTAAATGAATCCCAAAGTAAAGTCCGAGTAGGAAAATTTTTGTCCACGAGCTTTCACGTCGAAAATGGCCTGAAACAAGGAGATGCGTTGTCGCCATTATTATTTAACTTCGTTCTGGAATACACTATAAGGAAAATCAAAGATAGCAACCAGGGCCTAGAGTTGAACGGTATTCACCAGGTTATGGCATATGCTGATGATGTAAATTTAATACGGGATGATAGGAGAACAATAGAGAAAAATGCAGAGATCGTATTAAACACTTGCAGGGACATGGGTTTAGAATAGGGTGACCAAATCGTCAACTAGAAAAAACGGGACACCTTTTATTTCTGGATAAATTGCTCCCCTAAATATATATTTTTGCCTTTCCGTTCCCTATCCTCCCTCCCTCTCTCTCTCTCTCTCTCTGTATCCCCCACAAAAAAGAGTAAATTTACACTTTTTAGTTTTAAAACCTAAGACTTTCAGCCCCTTGTACTGTCGTCTGCGGAGTGGGGAGGCCTAGGAGGGAAAACAGTGCAGCCACCACATCCAACATCGCAAACGTCGTAATGACGTTGCTCAGTAATTCGACATACTCCAATATAATCACATAGCTTAGAAAAAATAATATAAATTAGGAAGTTTTAGCGATTCGAAAGGTTTTTTGTACCGAATGTACGTAAATACGGGACATTTTGGCGTCCCGGGAGAATTTTTCGGGACACCGGGAATGGTAGTGAAAAAACGGGACAATCCCGTTTTTACGGGACGGTTGGTCACCCTAGTTTAGAAGTAAATGCAGAGAAAACTAAATACATGGAAGTGCGTCGGAACCGTAATACAGCAAATTATAGATGCGTTAAAATATTAAATAATACTTTTGATAAAGTGGATACTTTCAAATATCTAAGATCAATATTAACAGAGGAAAATCATATCCACGAAGAAATTAAATGTCGATTAAAAGCAGGGAATTCGTGTTACTATTCGGTTCAAAATCTCTTGTCGTCGCGAATTCTGTTGAGGAATTTGAAGCTTAAAATATACAAAACGATAAACTTCATAACGAGGAACTACATAATCTATACGGTTTACCCAACATTGTTAGAGTCGTCAAGTCTAGGAGGCTTAGGTGGGCGGGTCATGTAGCTAGAATGGAAGAAACTAGAAACGCTTTCAAAGTCTTGACTGGAAGACCAATCGGAAAACGACCATTAGGAAGACCTAGGCGCAGATGGGAGGACAATATTAATATGGATCTCGCAGAGATAGGAATACAAAGTAGAAACTGGATGCAATTAGCTAAGGATAGAAGTCAGTGGAGAGCTTTTGTGAAGCGGCATTGAACCTCCGGGTTCCATAGGCCATAGAGTTAGTTTAGTTAGTTAGATATCCAGATACTGAAGGCAGGGGCGCAAATCTGTCTTCAACATTCGGGGAACGGGTAAGACCGTTCCCATTTTTCAAAGCGATGTTCAAAATATTTATGAAGTTGAAAAACAATGCTGTGGAGGATCAGAGTTGTCTTCAACATTGGAGGGAGGGCTTATTTGAGGCTTACTTTGGGAGGAGGGGTGATGAAACTCATTTTACGGTAGATGAATCTGATTTCTGAGGTGAACCTGTTGTATATTATATACAAGGCGATGTAGATGAAATTGTGATACTTATCAAGTGCCGTGGACACATTCTGAAATCTGAATACATGCATATTTATAATTGATATGTTTCTATTTACGCATCCACAATGATCCACATTAAAATTTTAGGACACTTGTTTTGTAATAATATAAATAATGACTTTCTTAAAACGATGAAAGAAAATCAACTAAGTATGGCGCAACAATACTCTTATTCAAAATTATGATGATCACAATAGCATTATAGGAAGCGTTACAGGAATTAAACAAATAGTTGACAATAGACTAACAATAATTAATGACAATGAAATATTAAAAATCACGATTCTTTTTTTTTTTTTTTTTAATGAAACAAGTCAAGGGAAACAATTTCATCCCACTTTCCTTTGTGGTATTCGGATACAAATCATCACAATTTCAAATCGGGTGGAGGGGACATGTCCCCCTAATTTCCTCGGGATATGTGCCAATGACTGAAGGGCCCAAGCAATCTTTGCGAGGGGCGGGAATGCTGGCTCTCTTGGTCTACCAGATCGGTGACCGTGATGCTACAGAATGCTTTATATTTATGCTTGTGTGTGAAAGCTTCCTCAAAGAGTTTCTGGCCACGCCACTGGACATACTATGTATTTATGATGAAGGTTAATAGTTTGCCTTTAATTACGATTACAGATACGACGCATTTAATTACGATTAAAGCATAACTATTTTTACACTATTATTTACATAACCGACATGCTTCAAAAAGGCATTGAACTAGCCATTTCTGTTTTGTTGTCTTTCCTTGACGTTAGCGCTCGTACGTTCTGTACAGAAACTATAGCTTAGTTCAAAATAGATAGAGTTGGAAATACTTGAAAATATGCCAGCGTATATCTAAAGCAAAATGTAGAGTTGCAAGGGATGAAGGGAGTTAAGTAAGCAAGTAGTTGCGCATGCGCACTCCACAGAAAGCAGACGAAAACCCCGTTTCTTGCAGTAGGCCTGGATGCCCAAGGAACATAGCATACGACAAGAGGAAAAATAGAAAATGTGCATCTGAGTGACGTGCATGTGTAGGTTCCGCTTATAAAGTAAGGCGAGAGAACACATCCAGAAGATTGCAGTGGAAATAATTGTGATAATTACAAGCAAACAATTTATATACAATGAAATACGTACTTTTTCTTATTAATAGGGGATGCCGAGCATACCGGCGTTCCCTTACGCTACGCCGCTGATTGATATTAATAATTACATTTCACAATGCGGTTTCCAGTTAACTGAATTAAGTAGTTTTGTAAATTCTTCTAATTTAAGTATTGAGCTAGGACGTGACATTTTCGAAAACGAAAAATTTAACAGTTCTCAGTGTAATGCAGCCCTGGCATAAGCCAACAACAATTGTGGATTTCGAAGCTTAACCACGATTGTAGGCTACTAGATGCGCCCGTAACTTCAAATACTCCTAGATCGTTACTAGAACATGCCTCGTTTTTAAATAGTGTTAACCTTTCTATGGATTTTGTGTGGTGAATACTTTTTGGCAAGGAAATGCAAAAGAGTTTTGTCATGTTTTAAGTGAGTTTTGTGTGGCCAAAAGAAACGTACTTAAAAATCATTAAGTTCTTCCACATTTTGGAGATTATAATAAATTAGCAAATAAGATGCATTCGTCGAAGATTTAAATTTGGGTCCTAACATAGATCTGAAACGATATGACTCATACGAAGCTTGATGTTATAATATTACTTCATAACTAAATTACGAATTGTGTACATGAAAGGATTTCTTTTTTGGGCTATGTACAGCTCACACATTTATTTGTAAAATGAGTTAAATACGGTATTTTAAAATTCGTTATGATTTGTTGTTGTTGTTGTTTAAATACAGGACCTTAAATGGCTTGTTGTGTGAAAAAATAAAATTACAACTTAGAATTGGCTTCAGCGAGTTTCGTGAAAGGTAATCTTTGTTAGTCTACAACACTGGTATTCAACCTGGGGCATGTATATCCCTTAATATTTAATCAATGCTAGCTGTAACATAATTATATTAAATTTAAAGCATAGTTCTTCTGTTTATAGTAAAACTGGGTTATTGAATTAATAGGTAATAAATTCCTAAATGCGTTTTTATATTGTAAGGATCCATATACAAGCCACATGTTTTCAGTACAAACACGTGGTGCCTTCCATTTCAATTCAGGCAGAGCATGTACCATCACCATCTCAGATATTGTTGAAACTTTTTTTATAGCAACTAGACATGTTTTTAAGAGACCCATATTTTTTTGTTTTGTCGAAAAAAATTTTCCCGCCAAGTAATGGGCCATCAAAGACGGGGAGTACAATTTATGAATTGTAGAAGACATGGAAAATGGTCAACTTCGGAGCCTCACCATTCGGCTATGGAGTCAGGTAGAGTTATAATTCTTGTTGTGGTGTGTACATAGGGATATAAATAAACTATATTTTATTATAGTTTGGTTTGCGCGTGCGTATCTTTTTGTACATAAATTAACAAATGAACGTCAATTTATCTGAAAAGTCGAAGTTTGCGAATTTTTTTCGAGCACTTCTAGTTCGAATTTTAAAATTCTGTTTTCACGGTTGGTAAGACCTGGTTACCCGCTTTCCGGAAAAAAAATTGTATCGCTTCTGTGTGCAACCGTTTTGTCGCAAAAAATTCGAGAAATTGTAAAATTTTCAAAAATCGCCATGTTTGGGCGCCATTTTCTCGAAAACACCATCTTTTAAAATTCTGAAATTTTGTCAGATGGTTCAACTTTACATGAATAATAAACACACCAAACACCATTCTCGACCAATGCTTCATGAATTAACCGCAGCCTTTTAAAGTTAGCGAAGTTTCCTTAACTTTGATGTCACAGTTAGCAACACTGGGAACAATAAAAGTGCAATGATTTGATGATGTTTGTGGTTCACATTCATTAAATGAAGAATAAAAGGTTTTCTTGACTGTTTTGTATTATTATTTTGATCAAGATGGCTCTCTGAAATAGTATAATGACCCTCCCCCTACTCCTCCGTTTTCTTAAACCGAAATAATCTGAGGTGGAAATTACGATTACGAAACACACAAATTTTAAGTTTACTTGAAATGGCCATCCAATAAATTCTGATGATCTACAAAAAGTCTGAATTATTGCCTCAGTGATGATTTGGAATACTCCAGACAAAGTCTCAATTAAGTGCGATGTCATTACAGTGATCGAAAAAGGGCAAAAAGTTAAAAAAAATCGAAACGTTTTCTTACGCGTACCAAAGAAATTTACTGACTTTTTAAACAAAACAATGCCAACATAAGAATGGGTCACTCGGAATTTTACAGTATTCGACTAAAGTGGGTCAGTTCAAAACCTGCGAGGGAAGTGTGTATGTGTGTATGTGTATTCTGCAAATTCTAGGTTAGCTACTACTGCGTTGCTACAAATCAAAGGTTCAGCCTGTATTGAAGCTGTCGTGAGTGACCTATTTCCTTTAGTAGTATGATCCGTAGAAAATGACAACTGTCTTCTTCAAGAATGTGGTGAATGTCCTGGAGTGGAACGAATAAGTGTGGAGTCTTTCATCATTGATCCTGATGAAAATGAGTGTTATGTATGCCATATGGGAAAACAATAATCTCGTTAAAAAAAACTGACACTTCCTGTTTTCGTATCGTACATTGCTGATTTAACTGTAAGAATTCTAATTCATGACAACATCAAGAAAATCCAAAGAGAATTAATTGCTACCGAAAAGCACCGTATAAAATTTCAAGATACAAATTATATTTTACTTCATGTGGACTTTGCTGAAAACTGGACTGTTATTCTGCAAAGTGAAATTCAGAGTTATCACCGGAATATGAAACAACTGACAGTTTTGTTGTAATAAACGACGATAAAACACACGATTCGGCTCATTTACTCATAGCCATAGACAAGATTCTAAAAATACTCAAAGAAAAGCAAAAATATATTTTATAGAAAAAGGTTTGAATACGAGAAAAAAAGTGTCTACAATTTCCCAAACCGTGTCAGTGATTTCTGGTGGTGCTGCATCCCACTTTAAAAATAGCTTTCAGATGTTCGAGATGCAGACAGGTCCGATAAAGCAGTGGTTTTGCAATGAAACCGGCCATGTAAGGGTCTCTGCGAAGGTATTGAGGGGGGTGTGTGTAAAGAATGTGGCAACGCGGCATAACCTTAAGCAAAAACAGATACACAGTATTAAAACGCAGAAGAAAAAAAAATGAAATGAAATCTTTAAGTTTTACGTCCCACGCTTATGCCGGTTAGGCTAAAGAAGACGGTGATTATGAGAAATGAATGAAATGGTGGAATGTAGAAAGTGGGGGGAAACGGGATAACCCCGAGAAAACCCACGAGCACGGTGTTTGTCCACCACAAAACCTACACGGCGCGAGCTGGGATCGAACCAGGGACCCCAAGCACCGGAGGTGAACGCTCTATCACTCAGCCACCGCGCCCCCACTAAAACCGCAGAATTCGTGAGTATAGTGCAAGTACAAACTCCGGGTATTACTCTCGTTTTGTTGCCTGGAACTCAATTCGACGACTTCCGGAAGAAAAAAAGGGAAAGTATGCGACCGGTAACTGGTATTCAACGAAATCATCTTTGGCTTTCCGAAAATGGCGAAGTTTTTATGGCAGTAACGGGTCACCATGAACTAACTTCATGCTTCCCCCAAAATCGAACTTCTGCAATTTAAAGTGAAGATTTAAGAAATCTGCAAAAAGGAACTTTCGTTACATACATAGGCCTATATGTATGATAACCAGTGGTGCGTAGCAGAAATATTATGAATAAATCATGAATTACGTGAAGTTGAAGTGCTTTTTATGCTTCCATATGGACCTTCAGCATTTGTGACTATCGCCAATGTGCTACGCAGGGGCGGATCCAGGACGGACTTCTGGAAGGGGGAGGGGGTAATACTGCTACTTAGAGCTACTTTTAAGAGCTCCAAACTCTGAGATCGGTTTTATTTATATATAAAATAAAATTTCTTCCCCCTAGATCCACTCCTGGACGAGTTGTGAGTGAGCCAACACCTATTGGAGCACCTGGATGGTTACATGCTATTAGCGAAGAAGACACCAACCAAGCAAATGATTGGTCCATGTAAATAATAATAATAATAATAATAATAATAATAATAATAATAATAATAATAATAATAATAATAATAATAATAATAATAATAATAATCAGTGAAATTTTGTTTCCGAAGACCATTTTAAGTAAGTCAACTTGAAATTTCTGCGTTTCGTAATCGTAATTTCCACCTCAGATTATTTCGGTTTAAGAAAACGGAGGAGTAGGGGGAGGGTCATTTTACTATTTCAGAGAGCCATCTTGATCAAAATAATAATAAAAAACAGTCAAGAAAACCTTTTATTCTTCATTTAATGAATGTGAACCACAAACATCATCAAATCATTGCACTTTTATTGTTCCCAGTGTTGCTAACTGTGACATCAAAGTTAAGGAAACTTCGCTAACTTTAAAAGACTGCAGTTAATTCATGAAGCATTGGTCGAGAATGGTGTTTGGTGTGTTTATTATTCATGTAAAGTTGAACCATCTGACAAAATTTCAGAATTTTAAAAGATGGTGTTTTCGAGAAAATGGCGCCCAAACATGGCGATTTTTGAAAATTTTACAATTTCTCGAATTTTTTGCGACAAAACGGTTGCACACAGAAGCGATACATTTTTTTTTCGGAAAGCGGGTAACCAGGTCTTACCAACCGTGAAAACAGAATTTTAAAATTCGAACTAGAAGTGCTCGAAAAAAATTCGCAAACTTCGACTTTTCAGATAAATTGACGTTCATTTGTTAATTTATGTACAAAAAGATACGCACGCGCAAACCAAACTATAATAAAATATAGTTTATTTATATCCCTATGTACACACCACAACAAGAATTATAACTCTACCAGTCTCCATAGCCGAATGGTGAGGCTCCGAAGTTGACCATTTTCCATGTCTTCTACAATTCATAAATTGTACTCTCCGTCTTTGATGGCCCATTACTTGGCGGGAAAATTTTTTTCGCCAAAACAAAAAAATATGGGTCTCTTAAAAACATGTCTAGTTGCTATCAAAAAAGTTTCAACAATATCTGAGATGGTGATGGTACAATTTTATATTTTTTTGCCTGAGTTGAAATGGAAGGCACCACGTATTTTTTCAATTATAAACAAACTGGCAGGCAACAGAAGGAGACTGTACCTCCAGGAAGAAACGAAGAGGATTCGGAAAACTACGAAGAAAGCCGACTACCCCTCCGTGGGTCATCCCTCCAAGAAGATGGCTATAAAAGAGATCGACGGAACCAACAAATTATGATTGCTCAACTACCAAAAGTTTCTCCCAAGGAAGCCATGGGCTACGGAGCTACTCCTGCGGTTGCTATGAGTACGGAAATACCCTTTAATACCTATTCCTGGTGGTGCTTTGAGCTACAGAGTACGAGTCCGCTGTAGGCTAAGACATCCTTCATTCCGAGGCCACATCGTGTGCCGAGGAACTTTGTACTTATTCTACACTGGAAACATGTTAAAGAAAAGACAATAAATTTGTAAAAAAAAATTATATGACATTCTTTTTATAATAAAAAGTGAAGGGTTGAAATTCCGTATACAGTATTTAGACTCTACTTACAGAACATTGTGTAGTGGGACCGCAAATTCGCCATTTCTTTTTTGCGAATAAATATTCTTTTTTTTCATTTTTAAAAACCTGCAACAGAATTCGTATTCATTTACTTCTTTAAAAATACAAATTCGTGTTGAGTGTTCTTTTTTTCCCTAGCTGGAAACCAGACATTCTGTCTGCCTTCACGAGTTCCCCCTGTCTGACCTGTAGGTCAACAGCAGTTAAGATAAACATTCTCCCCTTCTGGTTCGATACAGAAGCTTGGTTCTTTTTCTATATTTATGTAGTCTTTTAACAAGTTAGATTATTATTATTATTATTATTATTATTAGTGGTAGAATACTGTTAAGGAAATCCATATAGATTGTGTATCTTTTTAAATGTCATTTTTGCTTCTAAAGGAAGATTCTTTTTCGTTCTTCGAAGCATTAAATATATATGTATGTCTTTGGTCTAAAACAAGTAAGATAAACTGTCGAAGGGTCTTGAGTTCATTATGTATAAAACCTTTCAAGTTTATTACTTGAAATCTTTTATGTTTTAATATATGTTTATAGTATAAGATACTATTTGTACAATTCTCTGTAATATTTCGATGTAACCTCATTCTTCCAGAGAAAGGGGCTCACACACATAAATTCAAGGACTACACATCACATGCACACGCATGCGCACACACACAATCTTATCTTTGGCCTGGCTCCGCCCAAGGCACCTTGTTCTAGCCAATCTAGATGTTAATGGCATGGCTCGTTCCAATAGCTAGCGTCTCCGCCCCTCAGAGTGGAACTCTTCCGAGCTCCTTGTGCACCCGAACCGTGTGCAAAGCCAATAATCTTTCTTTTCAGGATACGGGTCCCCTTCGGGCTCCGCCCTAGGTACTTTTTAGATCTCCACGCATGCTCAACCTCTGACCTTACGGTCCTAGTGCAACGTTTGCTCACGTTACTATTTTGCACACAGACCGTAAATTGGTGCCGCTTGCACCTCCGACCGAGGCCCTTAAAAACGCGTGTTTTGGCCTCTCTCGTCGGACAACGTCCCTCTCCTGAACCCCTCAGAGACGTGTAGGCTACGAGGAGTACGCAATTCGTTAGGCACGTTTCAGTTCAGGAACTTTCACGAAGAAGTCTCTAGTTGTCCATCCCTCTGCCTTCAAACCTCTCTGCCTCTACGGAGGCCTGCCTACTCATTCTCTTGGTTACCTACCTCACTACCTTGGTTTACCCAGTACTTGGCAATCTGTTTCCGAAAGCTCGATGGCTCAGCCAGGGTTCTCCCATAATTGCTGGTCGGCTTAGGAAACTGACGGTCAAAGTACTACCCTACCTAATCCTCACGGTAACTTGGCAATCTGTTTCTGAAAGCAAGACGGTTCAGCCAGGGTTCTCCCATAATTGCTGGTCTGCTTAGGAAACTGACGGCTAAAGTTACCTCCTTCCGAACTTGGCAATCTACTTCCGAAAGCTTCGCTTCAGCCCGGACTCGCTCCAGAAACTGCTGGCAAGCTTAGGAAAGTTGACGGCTAAAGTTCTGTCGCACCCCTATTTGATGTGTGTTTTGACAGACTCTAAGTTTATTGCTTAGCTGGCCTAAAACGCACCGGTAGATCAAATAGTTACTCCCTGTTTGATGTCTGTTCGCAGACCGGTAGATCAAACGGTAAACCCTTACACCTTCCTTGTTTGATGTCTGTTCGCAGACCGGTAGATCAAACGGTAACCTTAATTCCTTCTGGTAACCAACTTTGTTCAGACGGTAACCTTTACACCTACCCTGTTTGATGTCTGTTCGCAGACCGGTAGATCAAACGGTAACCTGTTCCTTACCTCTGGTAGCCTACCCTATTTGATGTCTGTTCGCAGACCGGTAGATCAAATAGTATACCTCTTACCTACCTACCCACTAGGACTGATTCGTGCCCTCCCAGTCTAGTGCAGTTTTGTTTTATTTGTGAAAAGTGCTACAGTCAAGTTTGTTTGTTTATCAGTGATTTTAGTGAGTTATTTTTACTACCTATTGGAACGTCGCCACGTAAGTTAAAACTCTTTTATATAAATAGACACAGTACTTACATTATCGCCCCGGCTCTGGTTCTTGTAATTTGTTTAGAGCCAATAAACTGCAGGCTTACTGCAAGGAACATATTTCTCGAGTTTTGTTTCAAGAGATATCCCAAAGGATTGTTTGGTTATCAAACCTTAATCAGGATAACGATTCCATTGTTTCCATTAGAAGTTAAGTCTTGGCCACGGCCAACGCTACCGTGTAATACTAAGATTCTTCAGACTGTTTTGGTTAGCTGAGTTCCTGTTTCCAGTATAACTTTACCGCTCGAGTTATAGTTGGTGTTTTGCAGAAACTTTGGTTGACTAAATAGAAGTATTTTGGTAAATTACAAAACTCTCTTGTGTGGGTGCCGGTCTACGCAAACGCATACCGCCGGCCCGCCACAAAATTTGGTGTCAGCTTTGTGGGATATCTTGAACATCTCTAGGATATCTTGAACAACCTAGGATATCTTGAACATCTCTAGATATCTTGAACAATCTAGGATATCTTGAACAATCTAGGATATCTTGAACAATCTAGGATATCTTGAACAACCTAGGATATCGTGAACTTTTTGCACAGCCTTAGGATATCAGGAATAATCGTGACATCGTAAACTTTGATACCAGTTTGTTATTTAAGTGAACTGTGTTTTGTGCATGTGCATTTTGCATGTGTGATATTTATTGTGTGCTGAAAGTTTTTCCATCTGTTTAACTTTCATTCCATCCTCCTTGGCGGAAGCGAAAAAGGGAAAAGGACGCTTTTGTTGTTTGACTGGCCATCAATCAGCAAAACATCCTGCTCACTGTATCGTGACGCCAAACGCACATTAGTGATTTCAGTTCATTAGTGTTTAAATAAGTGCAGTGCATTTTAGTGTTGAAATTAGGCATTTTAAAGCCCCATACAGGTGAACAAACTCATCGTGAATTTAGATTTAGTTAGGTTAAGTGAGAAATTCCTCTCAGAAACCATTATTGCTCAAACCTTCGAGTTTTCGCAAATCTAAGAGGTTCATTCATTTATTTAATTTGTTGTTTCTACGTTGAAACGTAATTTGAATTTTTAATCATGGCAGAAGCTGACGGAAGTAACGTACAGCCAGAATATGTTAAAGTTTCTCAGGCAATTCAGGTTATTGCAGAACCATTTACAGGAGATCGTTCTAAGTTAAGGCAATTTATTGATAGTTGTGAAATTGCTCAAGGGTTAGTTAACCCCCGTGATAAACCTGTATTATTGAAGTTTATTAAGTCAAAAATTTTAGGAGAACCTAGAAATCGTATTTTAGTTAGATTGAACGTAGATACTTGGGAAGCAGTTAAGACAATTTTAGAAGAGAATTATGCTACACATAGATCTATTGATTATTATGCTTGTTTATTGTTTTCTGCCAGGCAAGGCAAAAATGAGGGTATTAGCTCATGGGCTAGCAAGTTAGATACAATTCGAGCTGATCTGAAAGCTGCTGCTTCGAAAATATGTCGTGAAACTGAAAGAGCTGGTGCTCATTCACTTATTGATCATTTGACAAAAGCATCTTTTGTCCAGGGAATTAGCGATCCCCGCATTCAAACAGTAATTCGTGGTAAAAGTACAGAAGATGATAGTTTCGCTCAATTAGTAGATTTCGCTCTAGTTGAAGAGTCGCACATATTGTCTCAGAGACGAAAGCCATTAGATTCTAAGAATGAAGATAGGGCAAATTCTTCAAATCATAACCATAAGTCAGAGACGAAAGGAATTAGGAAATTTTCCCAGAAAAAGCATTCTGAAAGTAAATCTAGAGATTCTCATAACTCTTCTCATTCCCGTAAGGATAGGAGAAATTTTAGGAAAAAGGTTCATTGTTTAGAAGATTGTGATCATTCAGTAGACTCGCATGAAGAACCGCATGATAAACATTGTAGTGAAAATAGTGACAAATTTGAGGATTCCAATTCTTGTTGTGCTTTACGTTGTTGTCGTAAGAAAAGTAACCATACTTGTGCGAAGAAGCGTATCCATGTTTGTACCCGAAAGAACACAAGTTCTCCGCGTTGTTCTCATCACCGGCAAACGCGCAGTCCTTCTCCGCGTAGTTCTCGTTGCCGCAAAACGCGAAGCCGTTCCCCGCGTCGCATTCAGCGTCGCCCAGCGCGAGATCCTTCTCCGCGCCGTCCTCAATGTCATCGCCCAGCGTGTGCTCATTCTCCGCGTCGCACTCAGCGTCGCCGATCGCATAGTCATTCTCCGCGTCGCACTCAGCATCGCCCAGCGCGTAGTCCTTCGCCGCGTCGCCCAGTGTATGTGTGTCCTCAGCGCCGTACACCGCGCAAACCTTCTCCGCGACCAAAACCGAATAATGTTTCACCGCGTCGTCATCCCGTAGTTGACATGCATGATTGTGAATTGAAAGAGAAATGCCGTGCTGACCACAGCACCAAGCCAAAATCTTGTAGCAAGAATAAGTCTTTATGTTGTTTATCGAGACACAACTCCTCCAGAGTTAAATTAGAGAAACGTGTTGATAGTAATAGAAATCAGAATGATAATGTTAAGAAGATTTTCCTTTGTTCCACTGAACAAACGAGTAATAATTGTACGAAGGTGTCCCCACCTCAGAAACCTGATCGAAATTCTGTTAAGTCTGATACAATTGGACGTTACGCCCAATTATGCGAATGTTCCACTAAGAGTATAATCGATGAAAAGGGTAAAATTAAAGTACGAATGATTGATTTAAATAAGAATTACGAAATGTTATTAGATTCAGGCTCAGATTTATCGCTTATTAAGTATAGCCATTTACGTGAGTCAATGTTGAGAAAGATACATAGATGTGACTCCACTCCAGTGCATGGATTCAATAATTTTCATGCCCATACTTTAGGTACATTAGATCTTAGATTAGAAATAGGCAAGAATAGAGTGACTCATACTTTTCATGTAATGCGTAGTGATTTATTACCTCCTAATGTAGCCGGTATAATAGGCAGAGATTTTCTTCTTGAACATCATTGTGTAATTTCGTATGACGGACAAGCTGAATTGAAAATTGATGTAGGAACTAAAGTAAAAATTCCAGCACGTACTGAAAAGCTAATTGAAGTTAAGACTGAAAATAATGGGATAGGATTTTTGTCCAAACGTACTTTGGCAGACGGTGTATTCCTGCCAGACGCTATAGTTAAAGCATCCGATAACAAATGTGTTACTAGCATTTTGAATTTGACTGAAAATGAGGTAGATGTACAAATTCCTCCAATCTCTTTAGATTTTGAACCACTTCTTGATATGACAAAATCTCATAGTGTTTATGCATTGAGCAAATCTGACAATGCAAGTCAAACTAAAGGATTAAAATCGCGTTTAGAATTACTTAGGCAGAACTTGCGATTAGACCATTTGAATTCAGAAGAGAAAGCGTTAATACTGTCGCATTGTGAAGAATATCATGATTTATTTTATTTAGAGGGAGACAAACTCTCCTATACTGATGTAATTGAACATAACATCCCCATTCATCCCGACAAACGAGGTACAGTCGTGACTCAGAAACCGTACCGTATTCCCGAGGTACATAAGGCAGAAGTACAAAATCAAATCGACAAGATGTTAGATGAAGGTATAATTTCCCCAAGCAAGAGTCCTTGGAATTTTCCGATATTAATAGTGCCGAAAAAGATGGATGCATCAGGCAAACCTAAGATTCGTATATGTTTAGATTTTCGTAGGCTTAATCAGATTACTATTGGAGATAGCTTTCCTTTACCGAATATTACAGAAATACTAGATCAGTTAGGGCAATCGAAATACTTTACGACCTTGGATTTAGCCAGTTCGTATCAACAGATTAGAATTAAACCTGAAGACCGTAGTAAGACCGCCTTCAGTACACCATATGGTCATTACGAGTATAATCGCATGAGCTTTGGATTATGCGGTGCCCCCGCAACATTTCAGAGAATGATGAATATTGTTTTATCCGGATTGCAAGGATTAAAGTGTTTTTCGTATTTAGACGATTGTTGTATCTATAGTAGAGACTTAAAGGAACATATGTCAAGATTGAAACTTGTATTTGATAGGTTTCGAACCTACAACCTCAAACTTCAGCCTGATAAGTGTGAATTTCTTAGAAAAGAAGTAACATATTTAGGACATCAAATAACAGATCAAGGTCTGAAGCCAGACCCTCGCTTAATTGAGAAAGTGTTACATTTTCCGCATCCGAAAAATGTCAAGCAATTGCGTGGATTTTTAGGATTGAGTTCTTATTACCGTAGATTTATTGAAGGCTATAGCAATATAGCCAAACCTCTCACTCTTTTGTTAAAGAAAGATGTTCCATTCAAGTGGGAAACTAAACAGGAACTAGCGTTCCAAGCTTTGAAGGAAAAATTGACAACACCACCTCTCCTTCAATATCCTGACATGAGCCGTCCCTTTATTATTACCTGTGACGCCTCAGAAGTCGCAATTGGAGCTATCTTGTCTCAGGGCCAAATTGGCCAAGACAAACCAATCGCTTACGCTAGTCGTACACTTAATAATGCTGAAAGAAATTACTCCACAACCGAACGTGAATTACTTGCGATAGTTTGGGCTGCCAAACTATTCCGCCCATACATCTTTGGAAAGGAAACCACCTTTGTGACTGACCATAAACCTTTACTTTGGGTGTTTAGTGTAAAAGATCCTAGTAGTAGACTTTTAAGATGGAGAATTAAGCTAGAAGAATATAATTATAAGATTGTTTATAAAGCAGGTGTCCGTAATACCAATGCTGATGCATTGAGTCGTATTGCATATTTAGACCCCGATCCAGAAGGTCAACCTTCTACCCTTGACGAAGAAACAAAGAGTAGGATTCTGAAAGAGTTTCACAACCTTCCTACTGGTGGACACCAAGGTATTCATCGAACTATAGCTAAAATCAAATCGTACTTAGAATTGAACAATATCGATCCGAAATCTTGGAAAAGACTAAACACCGATGTCGAAGAATACATAAAGAAATGTGAGTCGTGTCAAAAGAACAAACTCACCCAACCTAATGTCAAACTTCCCATGGTTTTGACCACCACTCCTGAAGTAGTATTTGAGAAATGTGCTTTAGATCTTGTAGGGCCGTTTCCTGAGAGTTCTCTGGGAAACAAATACATCTTAACATGCCAAGATGAATTATCGAAATATTTAGTGACCATTCCCCTACAGCAACAAGATGCAGAAACCGTAGCTGAAGCCTTTGTGACGAAATTTGTTTGTGTTTTCGGTATACCTCAAACCATTCTAACCGATCAAGGAACTAATTTTATGAGCGATACCTTTAAGAAAATGTGTCGCATGTTCCAGATTCAGAAACTACATACTAGTGCATTCCACCCTCAAGCTAACTTCGTTGAAAGAGTTCATAGATCTCTTGCTGAGTATCTGAGGCATTATGTGTCTGAAAACCAACTGGACTGGGACGTCTGGTTGCCATACGCTGCTTTTGCTTACAATACAACTCCGCATTCAGTAACTAACTATACTCCACACGAGTTGATGTTTGGCCGGATGGCTAACATCCCTGGTATATTACAGAAACAATCTACCGACATTAATTACGCGTATGATGATTACATCAAAACCCTAAAGCAGAAGCTTCAGAACAGTTACGAGTTAGCTAGATAAAAACTGAAACAAGCTAAGGTTAAAAACAAAGAACAATATGACAAGACCGCCTCTCATACAGAACAATTGTTTAAAGTAGGGGATCAAGTGTTACTTAAAGATGAATCTGTTAGAAGAGGACGATCCAAGAAATTGGGTTCACAGTGGATCGGTCCATACAAAGTAGTTAAAGTTAAAGGTGTCAATTGTACTATTGCTAATCGAAGAAAAACATTTGTAGTTCATGCTAATAGGTTAAAGTTATATTATTAGTAGATAATATTAGTAGACTTTATTAGTAGGTAATATAGTTTCCGTTTTTGTTCGCAGCCATCATGAGACATCCTCTCTCGTTGCTTGCCTGCTTGGCGATAATTCTTCCGATTATCCAGACAGCAAATGTCACTAGCTCTCAAATTCAGACAATAACAAACACTGTTGGTATATATTATGACTTCTTAGGAGAAGCAGTTTTATATAACAGACAATGGAAGCTTGTGACCTTTGTTAATCTGTCCGATTATGAACAAACTTTGCACCGTGTCTCCACCTACTTGGGAACAGCAAACGAACTATACAAATCAAGAGTTATCTATTCCGATCGTTCTCGTCGAGAACCTCGATTAGACGTACTTATCCGAAAACTACACAAGGTTGAGCAAACTAATTCAGTCATAAATCAAATTGTCAAAACCAAGGTGAAAACCAAAAGAGGAATATTTAATTTTGTTGGTGAAATATCGAAAATTTTGTTTGGTACTTTAGATTCTCAAGATGCTACTTACTATACAGAACAAATTAGTAAATTAGAAAATGAACAGTCAAACTTTTTGAAATTAACTAAAGAATCAATGACTATTGCAAAAGCCACTTTGAAAACTATTAATAATACTGTGTTGTCTATTGAACATAATGAACAAGTTTTACAAAAAGGTTTGGAAGATGTTAAAAGAGAAATTAACGCTCGTAGTCAAACATTTATGCATTCGATAAACGAACTTGAAGTGAAGGTCGAATGGGATAATTATCTACATTCTATTTCACTTATGTTAGAAGAATTAGATGTCGCATTTGAAATTTTGTTACAATCCATTCTAAATGCTCAATCTGGTATTTTATCTCCTCATGTAATTACTCCTAAAGAGATATTAGAACATTTTAAATTAAGTGCCTCTGTGATTCCACAAGGCATGTCGTTACCCATTCCACCTGGCTCTTCAATAGGTTATGCATTATTAAAAATTGTAGATTTAGATGTTTTCATCAATCAGAAAATTCTTGGTTATGTTATTAGTTTACCTTTGACTGATGGTTTAAGATTTAATATGTATAAATTAATTCCATTTCCAACTGAGCTTAAAGATAATAAGTATTTCTTTATACAGCCTCAAAATCCGTATCTGATTATTGAAGTATCAAAACAATATTATGGTAAAATTGATGAACATATGTTTAATACTTGTAAGGAATTAACTTCATTTTCAAGGGTTTGCAAACAAACGTTTCCCTTAAAACCTACACATAGTAATGAAGACTGTGAAGTAAAACTTATTGATTTTGTCAAATCAATTCCAGCAGATTGTAACAAACGTATAGTAGAATTAAGAAATATTTTGTGGATTTCATTAGATAATAATGAATGGCTATTTGCTTCGCCATTCCCAGAAAAATTAACAATAGTTTGTGGAAATGATGTGTCGAAAACTGTTTTGATTCATAAAACTGGAAAATTAACTTTAGATAGAAACTGTAAAGCTTATGGTCCAAATTCTTTAATCAGTTCTCAGGAAATATATGTAAGTAACAGTACAAGTAAAGATTTGCTGCCACTACTAAATGATAGCATTGATTGTTGTATATTCTCAGACTCAAAGATCAATATTAAGAATATGGAATTTACTTTGCCATTAAATCATATCATACACAAAGTTACAGATTTACAATATGCCAGCCATCGTGTTGAGGATGTTGAAAAATTAATTAATGAACAAGAATGGCAGATAAGACAAAGTAATCATGTATTTTCTTATTCTATTTTGACTTATATAATCATGTTTACTATTTTGATATTTCTTTGTGTGTATTGTAGTTTTAAGTTTAATTGTTGTAGACATAGGAATAAATGGTGTAATTCAGACTGTATCAGAACCATATGTTTTAAGCCAACAATCATTGCAGGTGTACAATCAAATAGTCCAGCTCTTAATGCTACTTATCGAGCTGCTTCTGGTGAAATAACTTTTAACGAGGAATCACAAGATGATGATTCACCTCATCTCAATCAGAGAGTTACTAGGTCTAGGAACTATCGTTAAAATTTAATTTTTGGAATTTTTTTTTCTTCAAATTTTGATTGTAGTTAGTACGAAAAATTTTTGCCTTACAGTTAAAATTTAAATTTTGCCTTCCAGTTAAAATTTTTCTTTCCCTAGGAGGAAGGACTGTAGTGGGACCGCAAATTCGCCATTTCTTTTTTGCGAATAAATATTCTTTTTTTTCATTTTTAAAAACCTGCAACAGAATTCGTATTCATTTACTTCTTTAAAAATACAAATTCGTGTTGAGTGTTCTTTTTTTCCCTAGCTGGAAACCAGACATTCTGTCTGCCTTCACGAGTTCCCCCTGTCTGACCTGTAGGTCAACAGCAGTTAAGATAAACATTCTCCCCTTCTGGTTCGATACAGAAGCTTGGTTCTTTTTCTATATTTATGTAGTCTTTTAACAAGTTAGATTATTATTATTATTATTATTATTATTAGTGGTAGAATACTGTTAAGGAAATCCATATAGATTGTGTATCTTTTTAAATGTCATTTTTGCTTCTAAAAGGAAGATTCTTTTTCGTTCTTCGAAGCATTAAATATATATGTATGTCTTTGGTCTAAAACAAGTAAGATAAACTGTCGAAGGGTCTTGAGTTCATTATGTATAAAACCTTTCAAGTTTATTACTTGAAATCTTTTATGTTTTAATATATGTTTATAGTATAAGATACTATTTGTACAATTCTCTGTAATATTTCGATGTAACCTCATTCTTCCAGAGAAAGGGGCTCACACACATAAATTCAAGGACTACACATCACATGCACACGCATGCGCACACACACAATCTTATCTTTGGCCTGGCTCCGCCCAAGGCACCTTGTTCTAGCCAATCTAGATGTTAATGGCATGGCTCGTTCCAATAGCTAGCGTCTCCGCCCCTCAGAGTGGAACTCTTCCGAGCTCCTTGTGCACCCGAACCGTGTGCAAAGCCAATAATCTTTCTTTTCAGGATACGGGTCCCCTTCGGGCTCCGCCCTAGGTACTTTTTAGATCTCCACGCATGCTCAACCTCTGACCTTACGGTCCTAGTGCAACGTTTGCTCACGTTACTATTTTGCACACAGACCGTAAATTGGTGCCGCTTGCACCTCCGACCGAGGCCCTTAAAAACGCGTGTTTTGGCCTCTCTCGTCGGACAACGTCCCTCTCCTGAACCCCTCAGAGACGTGTAGGCTACGAGGAGTACGCAATTCGTTAGGCACGTTTCAGTTCAGGAACTTTCACGAAGAAGTCTCTAGTTGTCCATCCCTCTGCCTTCAAACCTCTCTGCCTCTACGGAGGCCTGCCTACTCATTCTCTTGGTTACCTACCTCACTACCTTGGTTTACCCAGTACTTGGCAATCTGTTTCCGAAAGCTCGATGGCTCAGCCAGGGTTCTCCCATAATTGCTGGTCGGCTTAGGAAACTGACGGTCAAAGTACTACCCTACCTAATCCTCACGGTAACTTGGCAATCTGTTTCTGAAAGCAAGACGGTTCAGCCAGGGTTCTCCCATAATTGCTGGTCTGCTTAGGAAACTGACGGCTAAAGTTACCTCCTTCCGAACTTGGCAATCTACTTCCGAAAGCTTCGCTTCAGCCCGGACTCGCTCCAGAAACTGCTGGCAAGCTTAGGAAAGTTGACGGCTAAAGTTCTGTCGCACCCCTATTTGATGTGTGTTTTGACAGACTCTAAGTTTATTGCTTAGCTGGCCTAAAACGCACCGGTAGATCAAATAGTTACTCCCTGTTTGATGTCTGTTCGCAGACCGGTAGATCAAACGGTAAACCCTTACACCTTCCTTGTTTGATGTCTGTTCGCAGACCGGTAGATCAAACGGTAACCTTAATTCCTTCTGGTAACCAACTTTGTTCAGACGGTAACCTTTACACCTACCCTGTTTGATGTCTGTTCGCAGACCGGTAGATCAAACGGTAACCTGTTCCTTACCTCTGGTAGCCTACCCTATTTGATGTCTGTTCGCAGACCGGTAGATCAAATAGTATACCTCTTACCTACCTACCCACTAGGACTGATTCGTGCCCTCCCAGTCTAGTGCAGTTTTGTTTTATTTGTGAAAAGTGCTACAGTCAAGTTTGTTTGTTTATCAGTGATTTTAGTGAGTTATTTTTACTACCTATTGGAACGTCGCCACGTAAGTTAAAACTCTTTTATATAAATAGACACAGTACTTACATTATCGCCCCGGCTCTGGTTCTTGTAATTTGTTTAGAGCCAATAAACTGCAGGCTTACTGCAAGGAACATATTTCTCGAGTTTTGTTTCAAGAGATATCCCAAAGGATTGTTTGGTTATCAAACCTTAATCAGGATAACGATTCCATTGTTTCCATTAGAAGTTAAGTCTTGGCCACGGCCAACGCTACCGTGTAATACTAAGATTCTTCAGACTGTTTTGGTTAGCTGAGTTCCTGTTTCCAGTATAACTTTACCGCTCGAGTTATAGTTGGTGTTTTGCAGAAACTTTGGTTGACTAAATAGAAGTATTTTGGTAAATTACAAAACTCTCTTGTGTGGGTGCCGGTCTACGCAAACGCATACCGCCGGCCCGCCACAATTGGAATATAAAGTCACTTATAATTGAATTAAGGATGGCTTAAATATGTAGACGTTTGAACGGGAAAGTATCGTTAGGGTTTCGCGGAAAAAGAATGCCAGCTGAGTAAGATACAAAATTGATGGTAGTAAGAATTCCTTGTCACAAGTTCGAATTAATTCCTCTGGGTGTTACAAATGATGAGAGAGAAAAGAACAACTTTAAATATTGTTGAGAAGCGGAAGAGAAACTGTTGGGGCATTGGCTACGGAGGAACTACATCATGAGAGACGTGCTAGAGGTTATGGTGGCAGGAAAGAGAGGGAGAGGGTGAATGAGGCTACAATTGATGGACGATATCAAAACACAAAAATTGTACGTGAAGACGAAGAGGTTAATGGGAAGATTGTAGAGCATGATAGATTCAGCTGCGGCAAGTGGCCTTTAATAATGACAGAATACCTATAATGATGATGATGATGAGAGTATAAGTGTTATATTATAGACGTAATTTCACCATTCATTTTTCATCTCCATTACCTAAAGAAAAAAGTCATGGGACATAAATCTTATTTATTTTATTTATTTGTTTATTAATAATCCGATATCTATAATGTTGCCCACATCTCATCTCGTCTCGCATCTCGCATCTCGTCTGGAAAAAGAGAGGAGAGTCGAGACGAGAAACACCATTTCAAATACGAGACGAAACTAGAAACATTACAATTTATATTTCTCTTCCGAGACGAGACGAGAAATTTCTGGAGTATTCGAGTATGCGAGGAATATTCTGTGCATTGTGTTCGCTGGGCACAAGTTCTGCTAGTTCGGCACCGAAAAAGAAAACAGAAACACAGCTTAGAGGTAAGTTAACACGATCTTACGTTGTATGTTTTTGCTTTTATATGTTGGCGGACACTAGAAAAAGAAAATGAAATGAAATATTTTAGTTTAACGTCCCACGATTATGTTCTTTAGTCTAAGGAAAACGGATGATTAAAGAAAATGAACAATGATGGACGAATTGGTGAAATGGAAATGTAAGAGAAAACGAAAGTACCCTGAGAAAACTCAGAGGCATGACGTTGTACACCACGAACTTACTTAGCCGAAGATCGAATCAGGGACCTCGCTCACCAAAGGTAAGCGCTCTAACACTGAGCCACTGTGCCCCAAGAATTTAGTAAACGGCAGTATGCACTATCAATACTCATATTCAAATTAAACAGCAAGAAAATTATTCATAAATGTATTTAAAGAGGATTATTTTAAACTTGAGAAATTGATATGCACACCAACCCAAGTATTTTCTCCTTGACAAAACATATTGTTAGCAGCACTAATATGTGGTACAACCTGTGGTTCTGGCATTTCACGTTTTGTTGCAATAGTAAAAAAAAAAATAATTCTAAAATTTCTTCACATACTTATTTAGTACTTAGAAAATGCCACTTAAAAGTTAGTGCAATTGTTTGTGTTGCTGATATATTCGACACTCTAAATGAGTGTCATCTACCGTATTTCATTCCAATTTTATTGCCTTTCAAGAGAAACTAAACAAGACTATCTCAAAAAGAATATTTGTTTACTGGTAGTATTTTTTGTGTACTCTAAAATTACGTAAAGAAATAATAATATTATTCTATTTCTGAATTATTTTGAAAAAAAAAATATATATATATATAAATGATATTGATAAGTACCTCAGAGTGGAATGCATAAGTCGTCAGTTGCTACAAATATGCCATGAAATTGTTTTATGCAAGGCTTGATGCGAAAACGCGTATTATGTCACAATAATTATCGCCAGCTTTTGTAATAACGTACATAATCAATAGGCCTAATCTTGATGTATTGGTATATATATGTACACATCGACACGGAGCGGCCTCGTGGCTATATAGCTAGCATCCGATGATCCGATCGGCGTTCGATTTCCAGTGTTAGCTCATGTGATTCGGATTCTATGTTAAGCTGTAAGTTCACACCTAAGGTTGCCAACCGTTCGGCATTTTACCGGATAGTTCGGTTTTTGACCTTGTCCGGTGTCGGTACGACCTCAAAATTGGACATTAAAATGTCCGGTAATTTTTCCCCTTACCAGTCTTATTCTTTGTTCTATTCAGATTATTTTGGAGTAACGAAAGGAATCGTTTGTCGAAGAACATGGTTAAAGCAGAGCTTACAATTCGTTTTGATATCGACCTGTCATCGCGAAATTTGTTGAAGAATTGAAGGCAGGAAAATTTACTGAATTTATTAAAACTCTTAAAGGAAAAAAAAAATCAAGAGCACAGTTAGCACTGCTATACCTTCCACTGAAATAACGCATCTAGATCAGGGGCGGACTGGCAACCATAGGGCCCACCCTGCTAAACTGAAATGAGGGCCCACTGTATAAAAATATAAAAAAATGTACTTGGCATTCTTCATATATATTACATATAAAAGTCCATCTTCGAACCCATAAATAGTATCCCATATATTCATACGAAAGCAAAACATTAATTACAAAAAATCTGAAGTAGGAACATTTTAATAGTAACTCATACAGTGTGTAATTGGCATTATCATTTTTTATTGTAAACACACACAATACCGGAATTGGTGCTTTCAGTTATTTATATAGTGCTATTGTTTTTTATGTAATGAAATTAAACCATTTATTTAAACAAATGAATGTCGTGTTTTAGAAAACCCAAAATATATACATGTGCAATAAGTAAAAACTAATCTCAAGTCAATTTTGAAACATTACAACAATCCCCGCAATGTTTTAGGGCCTGATTGTCTCATAGACGGAAACTTTTCAAGTCGATAAACGTGAAGAAGAATAAGGTCTGTTCATGAAAGTTTAACTTTACGTCTTTTTATATGCAAAACACAAGTTTGCGGGAGTTACCCTGCCATATTCTTGATGCTGGTAGGTTTAATTGAGCACATCTTTTTAAAATTGGTGGAGGGGGCCCACCTGTTTGGGGGGCCCACCCTGCATTTGCAGGGTAGCAGGGTGGGCCAGTCCGCCCCTGATCTAGATCCAGTAAAAGTGTGTAGGTATATTGAGATATTACCAGCTGCAATAAAGCTGATAAAACTTATTTTTTCAAGTATAATATGTGCATGCCATAATTATATTCTCAATTATATTTGCTTTTCTGTTTCAAATGCGATGTATTATTGATGGTAGACTACAAAAATTACATGTGCTGACGCAACCAAAACTGGAATAAGTAAGTTTAATAAATGTTTCAAAAGTAACGGAAGTTATTAAATTCGAACTCCGAATCTTTCAATTTTATGTAAAGTAACCACTTTCAGGTTGTCCACATTTTTGACGAACGATGATATCACATTCTTTAAGAGCATATGTACTCCAGAAGGGTATCCGGTATTTCAATTTTCAAAAGTTGGCACCCAATTATTCACACCTCACATAGCATCGGTGCTCAGACGGACATCCAAACCAAGTAAATAATAGATTTCTGAACGGAATGACCTGGGTAAACGAAATTTCAAGCCTATTCATATAGCAAGTTTACTCGCCTTTGCTACGAGCTTTTCAAGATATTCAACAATACAGCACTTGGTAAATGCTTTGTAAATAAATAGACTTATTAACAGCACTTGTTGAAAAAGGATTAGGCATTTTCTACCCTTTTAAAGTAATGAATACTCGTATTGGTTTTAATACTCTTTTGCGTCAATACTTCTTCGAAATAATTTTAAAAATTTAACTGTTTGTTCGAGACATTGGAGACAAGACGATACAATTCACAAGCCATCTTGTGTCTCATCTCGAACGTTAGAAGTATGTGTTAACTCGTCTCTGAAACGAGACCTTGTCTCGTACAAATCTATAGAATTATCTCCGAAGGAAGGAATTCAACTAGAGACCTATGGATATCTTCAATTCATCGAAGAAAGTTATTCATTGTTTTCTATTATTCTTTAAAGTTATTGTATATCTGTTCAGAGTTAACCATTTAATTTCAAACAAATCCATTAGGTGTGTTATAATAAACGTCCTTTATACTTCTTGGTACTTCCTGTTTATGCAACAAGATGATGCCTAACTTCTTATATTTTGATTTACAAATAAAAAATGTTCAACAATCGAATTAACAATTAACGAGTTACTGAGTGATGGTAACATTTCCAAAATGGACAAGTAATAAATCTCGGTTTACATCCAGGTAAACAAAATTCCTAAGTAAGAATAACAATGTATAAGTTACTATGATAAGTGCGTGCTACAGTAGGAACATGGTAGTTTAAAATCTAGAACAATAGAAGAATAGCACATTACGTCAAATATTTTAAGATCATTGTGTCGAAACTCAATTCAAAATATTCCTACAAACAGGCCCGCAACTAGGGTTTCTGTCACCCGGGGCAAACACACAATTCGGCGCCCCCCCCCCAGGTTTAGTCGAAAAGTATCACTTACTTATGGATTGCAACTGTAAATAACATTCTTAATGAAACCAGTTATATCGATTTTTAAGTACTTTAATCAAACTTACTTTAACCACAAGAATATATTACATTCGTTATGTGCTCACAAGTTTTAAGAATAATTTTGTACATACATTTTGTTTTAATGTTGTATGAAGAAATCAAAACAAAATGAACTAGAAAATATCTGCCACATTATACAGTTATTAATTGAAATAACACATTTAGTTTTAATAACCCGAAGAATAATTATGAACATACGCTTTCATATTAAAATAAGAAACTAATCTATTATATAAAAGAGAACGCACAAATCCTTTGTTAGCTCATCACGCTAATACGGCTGAACCAATTTCTTTCATTTTTGGGGGGTTATTAGGATTTGGACCCTAGATGGTTTTTATCATATCACTTTAATTTTTAATTACCAGTGTCTTGAGATAATTGACCATTCAAGTGTCCATAACGTACAAATCCTTTGTTAGTTCATCATAGGTATAAAAATAAACGTATTTATATGCAACCCGCATGACCGTGTCACTCGGCGGGTTAACATAAATGACAGGCGATATAATGTTAACATTTACTGCAATCTACTATGGTTTTTATCATATCACTTGAAAGCGAAAAAGTAAAAATTATCTAAGTAACAAAGTTTATTGCGTTCCGGGGTGACCGCAGCGAAGCGGGGCGGGTTAACATAAATGACAGGCGATATAATGTTAACATTTACTGCAATCTTCTATGGTTTTTATCATATCACTTGAAAGCGAAAAAGTAAAAATTATCTAAGTAACAACGTTTATTGCGTTCCGGGGTGACCGCAGCGTTCCGGGGTGACCGCAGCGAAGCGGGGTGAACGCTGCTAGTACAAAATAAACTAGAAAATTTCTAGTACATCATAAAGTTATAATTGAAATAACATTTAGTTCTAATAAACCCAAAAATAATTTTGTACATAAGCTTTCATTTAAAAATATAAAAACAATACAAAATAAACTTGAAAATATCTGGTATATTATAAATAGAGCAACCCAAAAGCATAAAAAGCATAATAGCAATTTAGACATATGGTTGGTACCTTGAACATGGGTGTGGTTGTCTAAGGGTCCAGAAGAAACTAATTTTAAAGAATAATAAAGCATAATTTTAGAAAATAAAGCATAATTTAAAATATATAGCATAATTCTTGGAAATTCTATTTAACTGCAAGTTTAACATATACTATATTAATATTTTAAAAAAAAATATTTATAATGCAAAATCATTGAGAACATAACAATGCAACAATGAAAAGCTTATTTTTATTTCTGTAAATTTTTCGGTGTAATCCTTTGATGTGGAGAAAAGAAGAAAACTTTCCATCAACAATGAAGCACAAAAGAACTCCACACTATATTGTTATGTGTACCTCTCGAACATGAGCACTTTCTGTACTTTTTGTGCACCTTTCTGTATATATGCACCTCTAAGGTGCACATAAGTGATAGAAAAAACTGATTCGAGCAAAGCATATCTCTTTACAGTGCATTAACTAGAAAGTTCATTAAATATGAAAGAAATTGCTTCATAAAATATTAATCAATAGATCAAGATATTTAGATTATTTAATGTATAGTAAATATTATACATTATACACGATTAATGTAAAACAATGATTGAAATTAACAATAAAGCATAATAAAGCATAAGTTGGACTGATAGATTACAATTCAAAATGCCTCGAAAAGCTCTCAAGCAAAACTAATAGATAAAACTTCATACATCCTTCACTCGCAAAATCCCTTGGTAGGCGTACAAGAAACAATTAAATACACCGAGGCGTGTAACTTATCTTTTCCGCCACAAAACTGCCCTCTAGTTTAAAAACATTACAGCAATTACGTAACATTACAGGGGCGCGTCTGAGCTAAACTCTTCAACCACCAGCAAGCAACAAAAATCGGTAACTTTTCGCCCCCGCCCCTACTGATAACAGCGTTTTAAACTTCAGAGCTGTTCTCAATGGAATTATAGAGCTTCTTCGTGGCTAAGCGGTTAGCGTACGCGCCTTTGGCGTGGGAGACCCGGGTTCGATTCCTGGCGGGAGCTCATGTGGTTCGGATTCCACGTTAATCAGTAGGTCCACGTCTCATATAGCCTTGCTGCTGAAAGGGGCGTTAAACTTAAAATCAACTCAACTCAATGGAATTATACAGACAAACAGCTCCTTGTGGTAGGAAAAGGAAAGGGGGGCGGATTCTCTGTGGTCGCCCAAGGGAACAAATGCATGCAATATTAGGTTTTTAATGTATGACATTACACCTATTTAGATGAGACTCTCTCTCTCTCTCTCTCTCTCTAAAAGAGGTCCCATGGAAAAGGCCAAGTAAACTTTTGATTTCTTTTAACCTCTAGAATAAGTTTCTCAAGAGAAAGGGTGCGATTTTTAAAACAATTGATATACTATCTTCTTTCTGGCGCCCCCTCCAACCACGCGCCCGGGGCACGTGCCCCCTCTGCCCCCCCCTTAGTTGCGGCCCTGCCTACAAAATCATTAAATATTTGAAGCTAATTATGCACTTTTGATCCTGTACTTCTTTTCTTTAAGAAATATCGACAGTTGAAGTGTATTGTTACTCGTAAATACCTGTCGCCCTCCCCGCTAGTTTAGTGACTAGCGTGTGCGCCTTCCGTGTACATTGTCTTGGATTCTATTCCCGGTGGGAGAGCACAACAAATAATTTGACAATCATTGACTGTCATTAAGCATTCGTCTCCTTTATCCTAAAGGGCATAATCGTGAGACGTTAAACGAAAAAAAAAGTCATTTCATTTTTTTAAATGGTTGCAACGTGTAGGCAGGAGATAACGCCTGACTTAAATCTCTTTTCAAACACAGTTAAAGGTACAGTCTTGTTTTAAAAAATCTTGGTAATTTATCTTTCTTTGAAAAGTCTTGTACTGCTACCCAGAGTTGCAATCAAATTAAACACATATGGAATTCCTTAAGTTCAAGCTCTGATGTTTTTGTATATTTATTGCTTACGGAACATAGTAGTTTCTAAAATACTGTACTTAGTTCAATCCTTACTCCTAGGATTGCCCGAGTAAGCGCTCCAAATTCGGAATAAGATATAAATTTCTGAGAGAACGTCTCTCGAAATTTCTCGATTTTATATAGTTCTGTACTGAAGAAAACAATGTATAAGTCGTAAACCTACGATAATTAAGATACAAACACCAAACATTAGAATAAGAGTTTACAATTTGGTTGAAAAGCAGGGTCTTAAAAATTAGCATTACAGGTATGTGCACCATGCTTTACAGTACATGTCTATTATTCTCAATACACTTTCTTAAACGTTCCACCATGTTTCTTTCAATTAGTTCGGAACCATTCATTCCCCTACTTTTTCTTTGAAGTAATTCATAAGCAATGATTTCACCCTGTTTTTTTAAATTACTAGTTCGAAACCAGTGATTCCATTGCGTTTCTTTGAAACATTTCGGAAAACAATTAGTTCACCATATTTCTTTGAATTAGCTGGAAACCAATGATTCCACCGTGTTTCTTAGAATTAGTTGAAAGCCATTGTTCTCACCGTATTTCTTTGAAGTGATTCAGAACCAACGATTCCACCGTGTTTTCACGAATTGGTTTAGAACCAATGATTCCACCGTGTTTTCATGAATTGGTTTAGAACCAATGATTCCACCGTGTTTCCATGAATTGGTTTAGAACCAATGATTCCACCGTGTTTTCATGAATTGGTTTAGAACCAGTGATTCCACCGTGTTTCCATGAATTGGTTTAGAACCAATGATTCCACCGCGTTTTCATGAATTGGTTTAGAACCAATGATTCCACCGTGTTTGATGAATTCTGTAAGTCATTCTGCAATGTCAAAACTGATAAATAAATTTCGCGAACAAGAAACTGTAACGATTGAAGAGAACTGAAACAAGCTTGGGAGACTATTTCTGGCGTATGTTGTTTTCTCCTATTGTTATAAATTTTAGCTACTTTATACGTACATACATAGAGTCATTGCCTGTGAAGTGAGTAGGTTTCAAACATATTGCAACATATCTGGTGTATATTTGTATTCAACTGAAAACTTATTGGTAATTTGTACACTTTGAACTTTCTGCTACAAAGTAAATATAGAGTAATGCAAAGATATCATAAGATAAGACAGAGAAAAAACAAGAAATATCCATGTCTGAATTACGAAGTGGGTAGGTGCATGGGGTGAAGTGAGTATGAAGATAGCTTTAAGTTTCCAGTGAGAACTATCTACCAAACGTTAATAAGTTCAATTAAAGATAGAAATCCTTATTTCCAGTTTGAGTTAAGAACGAAATTATACTATATGGATAAGAATTGATAATGTGACAAATGCTATCAATTCTTCGAAAGTAAATTGTAAAGTTTTATCCACTGTAGGTGAAAAATAACACATTTTCTCGACACAATGTGAACCAGAGTTAAGAAGTTTTTCTTGCACTAGCATAACTGAAACAAAAGTTTATATTTTTCATACACGAGACCCACATCGTCATTCTCCACTGAAAACTATGGGGTGCAATAGACAAGTGGTTAGTATGGAATAAAACAACAGTCAACACTTGCCACACACAAGCTGCAATTTATTTGAAACACCAATACAATATTCATGATACCAAACACCACATTCTTGGCAGTGTATTCAGCCGAGAAATTTGCTGGACGTCGCACTGGTGAATGATTTTCTGCGCAATGTCTTCTATAGAAATACTTTCTGTACGCGAGAATTCATAATGGACAGACTTCCTCGAGGTTTTTTTGCTCAATTCCATAATGCTATTGTCTGGACGTTCAGACTGAAGAAACATCCAAGATTTTGTCCCTCTCAATTTTACAATATGGTCTGGAGACCTCAAACTCTCATATCCTTGCCTTGCTCTCTTCTTCTCTACTGACGGTCTCTTGCGGGGTGAAGATAGAATCTCTCGTGCTCCAGTTGTTGGTGGTAATTCTTGTCTGTCGAGCTCCTGAACAGCACTTACCCCTTCTTGATCAGGCGCATCCGTTGTCTGAATTGTTACAAGTTTATTATTGGATATGACTAATCCCTTTAGTGAAAATATACCAGTTGCTGTAAAACCTGCAATACCGTTAGCAGCTATCGCAGCCTTTCCTCATGCTTCGCTTAGTATATGACCAAACTGGACTTTAATTAATAGTCTATCTGGATGTGAGAAAGCCACTGGTTGCATACTAGCTTAAAGAATACACTCCGAGATAGAAAAAAAACCTTGTCCAAAGGCTACAATGCGTAAGTCGTGTGACATTTCTTGTTGAGTGCAGTATTCAAGTACTTCCAATGACTTCGAATGAGCTGCATGGCCATCCATGACAAGTAAGCAAGGCCCTTATGGCTTTCTTTGAGCGAAGTGTTTCAGCCAATTCAGAAATGTAGCCTCATTAATGTAACTGGAATCAGTCATAACCACATGCGAACCTGATGGTAAACCATCACAAAATTCACTCCTCAATCTTTTCCCTTTGAATATAACAAAGGGAGGAAGGAACATGTCCACAGCTTTGCAGCAAGCAATCACCGTCACGTTCCCATATCCTTAACCCCTTTCCTATCCCAGCCTCAGCCTTAGATTAAAGGCCTCAAAAAATTCAGTTCAATTCAACTTACTCTATAAATCGTGTTATATAATTATATATACACCAATGATAAATTACACATCCCTATTGAACGTACATACACATGAAGTACAGATACCCACTTCACCCCACATGACATTACCCAGTTCACCCCATTTTGCATGTTCTGTTTCGTTACCACTTTATTACTATTCCATACAGGATCTACATCAATATATTTTTTGTATGCACAATGAAACCTTGCTTTACGATATGGTGCAACCTGCAATCCAAACCTATATGATGAACACGATATACAGCTTAGGTTCTCATGCTTAAAATTTATAAGAAAAAAAAAAAAAAAATTGTGATTGTTTTAGTTACCTTGAAACAAATACTCGACTTCTGACACGTCTCTTGCACGTTGTTTTCGTGACTCACTCATGCAGTAGGTACCTCTCGAATGACTGCAGCGCTCACAGTACCTGGTTCTCTCTTTTGTGTCATTACTATTTTGCCAGCTCTTCATAACCTTAGCACTACCCACTTCACCCCACCACTTACTTCACCCCCAATGACTCTACAGTACATATGTATATAACAAACTACAGTGTTCGAAATTTTAACTTTCAATCTTATTTGATTTGGTGTAGTAATCTAAAGTTTTTTCTACAATAAATTAACCTATCCCGCAGAAAGAAAGGGATGATAACCATAGTGATCAAAAATATAATCTGTGCGAGGGACAATCGATAATTTTTTGCCCTTACTTCGAGAGAGTGGAGCCACATTGTCACCGTGTAAAGTAATATATTTCTCAAAATGATCTTTCAACGTTCAAAGTCCTTCTTTGTGGAAAGTGTCGCATTAGCTAGGAAGCTAGTACTACAGTGGAAATTACCTCAGCATCCGAAGAAAAACTCCTTTCAATAACCGCTATATTTTTTGAACACAAGAAGAAGTCTGACGGTAATTAGTGCATCGGAAAGTAATTGGTAACTTAGGCTTTGCACAACATTAAAATTTTCCTGGACTTCGTGGGCGAGAGCATTGTCAACTAGCAGGCAGACATCTTTACTGAGTATGCCACATGGATTTACCTTCAGAGCATTACGAAATTTTTGCAGTAACCCCTGTAATATATCCCAGTCAAGCTATAACCAGAAAACTGAAAAGGGTCTCTCTTACAGAAGGCTGCACAGGTGTTTTTTCGGGTGGTGAGGTGGGGAACTGTTTACTCGTAACTTAAGTTTCTGGGTCATGATGATATACCCAAAATTTGTCCATGGATTCAAGACGATCGTAAAAGTAGTTCTCAATGGTTACATAGAGAGCCAACACTTCGGATACACAGTTAACCCGTTGTTACTGAATAGGGGTGAACACAGTTCAACACTTCCACTAATTCCAGACAATATTTTCAAAATTCTTGTAAATACAAACAAGAAAAGTACACAGCATGACAAACATGGATACATTTGTTACGTAAGTTTTATATATTCAGCAGAATACTTCCCACACAAGTGCAAAAACCTATTGATAGCTCCTCGTATGTTCTCCTAAACTTCATCTAAACCTCCCTAAAGTTTTGTACTTATAACAGGTTAAATATTTTATCAATAAAAAAATCATTTACTTTTATAGAGCTTGAATTTCTTATGAGAGCCAAGTTGACCCCCAACAGCAGTATTTGGTTAGTGTAAAATCAGGCTGTTCTATTGTTAATGTTATTGTAGATCCTATCGCATATACAGTGAAGCCTATTTAAAGACAATAGCGCCAGGAATATCTGTATCAGAGATATGTTTCTGCTACAATGACCTGTATTTCATTTATCTGCGAATGTCTCATAGGTTAAGAAGCATTCCGGACGGAAACGAAAAGGAAGGTTCGAGCACAATATATTCACTACACCAGTTGGGTATAAAATTGTATATCATGTTATACCTCACCCTATCAGTTGGTTCTGCATACTATCGCTCTCTCTCTGGATCCCATACTCTCGACATTTTTTATCTTTAAATGTTTATACCTTCACTATATCTCTCCATCTTTTCATGGGATGTCCTCTTCTTTGACACGATAAGTTCTTCTAGCACTCTCCTTTCATTCATTTTTTCCAATAATCATGGCTATCTCTTTTTCTCCATTCTTCTTCCTATCCCTGTCTTTCGTCGCTTTCTCGTAGTGTTTATGTTCCTGCTCAGTATAGTACAACACAAAACAATTCATGAGCCTTTCTCTCCTAATCCTTTTTCCAGCGATCCACAAAATACGCTTTTCTTCTTTTTAAATATATCTTTCACCATTTCTATCCTTCTTTATTTCCGAATCATATTTAAGATCTTCACCAATAATGCTTTCCTTCTTCCTACTAATACTTTTTTGTCATTCCTATGCTTGCTTTAATTTCCCATTCATATTTCAGATCTTCATTAATAATGATTTTTCTCTTCCTAAATACTTTTTTCGCCATTCCTATTCTTGCTTTTATTTCTTCTTCACATTTAAGATCTTCACTAACAATGCTTTTCATCTTGTTAAAAGCTTCTTTTGCCATTACTATCGCTGTTTTTTTTTATTTCTCATTCATATTTCATATCATTATTAATAATAGCCTACTTTCCTTCTTTCTCAAAGTTTCTTATCCCTATTTCTAATTCGCATTCACATTCAAATTTTCACTTTTCTTCTTAAAGACTTATTTTAGCATTTCTATTTCCCCTTTTATTTCCCGTTCATATTTCAAATCTTCATTAATAATGCTTTTCCTCTTCCTAAAGATTTCTTTTGCTATACCTATCCTTGCTTTTATTTCTCATTCACTATATCAGTTCTTCATTAACACCACTTCTTAGACACTTATAACTGGTCACTTGTTTTACTTTGTGCTGTTCAACATTAGTTGTTTATATTTTCTTTAGTTCCACTTGCCATTAATTTTCACCTTTCTTTCTTTGTATTACTCTTGGTTCTTTAAAAGATATGAAAAGAAAGTTGCAAAGCATTGGAAGTTGTAATTCCTATATAAAAAAAAGCTCGAACAGATCTACATCAATTGGAACTTCTTTATTTTCCAATATGTGCTAATATATAGGCTTATTTTACTCTATACTACGTGGTCAATTTTGCATCCAACCACAATACAGAGAAAAAATAGCCTTCAATCTTTCCGCAACTACAAAAATACAGATTGTTTTGTGGGTTTCAATCCTCTGTCACTCTTCTAATTTCGTATGTTACAGAAATAGGTGTGCAAAAACCAGGTCGGTGCAAGATGCAGAAACCAGGTCCTAATCCTGGAATACTGCTTCCCGTGAGACCAACGAAGTCTAGCAGTGGCGGACCTGGTCAGAGGAAAGATAGGTGACCAAGTCCGTTCGTACTTGACTGCGTTCGGACTACCGTTTGTACTTATACTGTGGGATCACCCTACGTCGTGAGGGCAACTGAGGAGCTAGCTGAAAGAAAGATGTAATATCCGGTCTTGAAAGCCAACGTTATCGGCAAAGGAAGCCTATGTGCTGATTAAAGATAACCCTCAAAAGTGAGTCCCATAAGGTGGCTACTAGGTCCTGTCCTAATAAGGGCTGTTCACGCTAGGAGTTTAGTTAAGAGATTTAGTACAATGCAAAACCGTTATGTATAAATAATATGTTTCTCGATTTTTTGTAACAGGACATTTCCTATTATTTTCGTCATGTTTTGTTTGCGGCAACCTCAATCATTGCAAAATATCTTGTATTTTACATTTGTCACCCTCATGGAAAATGTGTGGATACGACAACAGCATGACCTGACACCGGAAGATATTGAAGAAATGAAAAGTTATTTTATGGAACTCCCAACGATACTTCGGCACCAGTTATTGACGACAGGTTTACATTCATTGGCTACTTACCAATTTGACGAAGAGGAAACCACACCGTATCCACCATTACTTTTTTACGTTAAAATACTGTTTACGTCGGGAATAACTAGTTTGAATTGTAAATCTAAGCTGAAATTTCCATCACAATACCTTGATCAACTTCTCGGTCATATCATCAGACAAACAAACGGAATGACAGTATTGCAACTGCCGTTTTTAGAAGATAGCTACAAGACAGTCGAAACAGATGAGGTCTTGCTTCGTGATTTGATTATAAGGAACTCTTCTATTGCTCAACTGGCACTTCACTCAGTGTGTACTGACAACATTTTGCGTGAGGTTGGTCTACACTGTCATAATCTTAAAGCTTTAGACATTTCCTGCTCACAAGTAACCGATAAAGGAATTAAATTACTTATCCATAAATCGGAGAGCAGAGAACAGATTACTAATAACATTCAGGATTGTTTATCACAAGCAAAGAACCTTTCAGATATAACTACCAAAGATTCTAAAAATTCCTCGGCTGTCTACACGAAAGTTTGTCAGACCTTAAGATGCATTTCCGTACTTGAAACTGATGTAAGTGTTGACAGCATAAAGATTTTAATGCGATCGATAGAACATTTGGAATGCATAGTCAAGGAATTGGATCCGCTACTTGATTCATTGTATGAAGAGCAACAAGAACTGGGCAGTAAATTTAAGAATCCGCATTATCAATTACGAGGAGTATTTGTGGAAACACTAACGAAAGAGAGACTGGAAATGCTGAAACAATGCTTTCAACCATTCGTAAGCCTCTGCCTGAGAATTGATACTGTGAACAATAGTCCAAGTCTTGTAACTGATGTTAGCCAATTTGTTTCAGAGTGTTGTACCAGCTTAACAGAGTTAATAATTCTATTTGAATCTTCGAATGAAGTCATCCAGTTGGGACCTCTGTTGAACCAGTGTAAAAATTTAACACAAGTGTGGATAAATGCTACAGCAATAGTTTGGGGAGCTGCCAATAAATCAGTGTGTGCACCGAGGCTTAGGGAAGTGGTACTAGAAGCAGGTGTAACTCCTGAAGCCGCTTCAGAGTTGCTGGCATGTTCTTTATGTTTGGAAAGTGTAGCCTTTTTCTATCTTGCGGAAAGTCGAGATTTCTTGATACGACAACGCCACAGAATAGCTTCGAACAAATTAAATGGACTTTATATATTTAACGGGGAACCGCTTAAAAATCCTCATACTGTGTCTGAGTTCTGGCGTTCAAATCAACATATAAAATTTATAGGAGCCGTGGACTATGATGTAACAGAATTAGGATTGGGCTCTAATATAGATCTTACACTCTGCGATACAACCGAAGCTTGGACCCGAATTCACACTTCTGCAACAGAATTATAGTTTTTTTTTTAAAAAAAAAGTAAGTTTTGAGTATGGAATTCAAGTATAATTTACATAAATACTTTTCTGGAACAGTACACGAAAATAAGACTTTGAATGTATTTATTGCATAGATGTTAAGTAGTAAAAAAGATCTTTTAAATTTGAAAGTTTACTCACAAACTGCTTAAAATTCAAAATTGATTATTTCAATGTAATATAAAATCTGTTTTATATTTTTGTATATTGTATTTATATTTGTCTTTTATGTGTATACGTTTATATATATATATATATTTTTCAACTTTTGATATATGATTGTAAAAGTTTATATATATTAAAAATGCTTGTTTTTATTAATACTGCATTTTTTTAAATACGATTTTCTTTGTACTCAGTAACATAAACATATTTATGCTTCACTGAAACCAGATCTAGGTATAGAACAAACTTTACAATGACCAATATTATTTTAGTAATTTTACCTAGCATTGAGTCACTGTTTCAGTGCACTAGCAAAGGATGAATGTAATTACTCGTATTTATAGCATATAAGTTAGGATGATTGATATAGAAAACAGCTAACATTTGACTATTGCACAAAATTACCAAACGGATTTTTCAGCTCAATAATTGGCCTAGGAACAATTGAATATCGCTTTTGAACTTTGTATTTTCAATGCTTTGGAGTTTGCATTAAAAAAATCTACAATATTTAGACCCTATTAGTACGTTCTAAAGACGAGACGCATATCTATAGTCGTTAAAATTAACTTTTAAAAAATGTTAACTTATTCGAAATACGGTAGACTCTCGCTAACCCGGCCATTCCTGGCATATATGGGTGCCGGATTATTGAGTGTCTGACATTTATTTGATTTATTTATTTATCTTGTTTTTTTTATTTATTTTGAAAACATGGGGAATATAATGTACTCTACTTTATTAAATCGAAGGATATAATTTTAAAACATAGAGTATATATTTTATTATACCCAAATATACATTTAACTTATCTAAAATTTCGAGTTTCTGCTTGAAGTCTAGCGTAGCATGTTTTCTTTTAGAAGACATGATTCCGAACTATAAAGAATGCTAGAATTTCGAATACGTACAGTGCAATTCATTGTGCACGTGTTTTTGGTTGGATGTGCGCCGGATTACTGAGAGGCCGGACTACTAAGGGCCGGATTAGCGAGAGTCTAGTGTATAAATAAAGCATGTGAAAATATAGGTGATTACATTAAAAATCAGTCTCACGTGTCAGAAAAAAATAAAAGTTAAAAATTAAAATTAACTTATTTACCATTTTTCTTTTGTTTTATGAGTGAAAGGAGATAATGAAATACGACTTACCACAATCATAGAAAATGTTATTATACAACAGAAAATATGAACCTGAATATTTTTTCAGTGTTGTCATCCATAGAAATTACAATGTTGCTAGATTATCAATTCCCCCAAAATCAAAGTTATAAGGCAGCGACTAGTGGAACAAACTCAACTGCATTTGATTATGTATCATGTTGTTTTGGAATACTGCGAACTACTTTTTTTTTAAAATAACATTATTATTTAATTTTAATAACTGTATGTTAAAACTATTTTGTTTATTACAAATTAAATATAACTATTATTTAAAAAGTAGCTCATAGGATTACAAGACAACATGATACCTAATCAAATGCAGTTGAGTTTGTTTCTCTAGTCAGGTTTACTTTCTTTAACAAGATCCCCTTCCTGATCTCAGTTAGGCTAGCTATTATCAATAAAGCTAGAGTTAACTCAATATCGTGCTCATTAGCCTAACTAGAATATCATTTACTAAACTATTGAGTTCACTGTCCTCAATGGGGCCTGCACTCGTTTGTGCTTTCTTTTTAGGCTCATGCCCGTCTTTCAAAACCGGTATCTGAAAATTAAAACCGGCACGGGCTATCATCATTGAATTTTATTTCATTAATTTATTTTGTTTTGTATTTTGGAATAGGTAAAAAGGAATTTGGATGAAGGGAGGGAAAGGAAACCACAAACAAGAAACAAAAAGACAAAAACGAAACAAAACAAAGAATAAACTATGAAAAAAAAACTATTGACTATTACAATTTCGAAAGTACTATAACCATTGAGCTTGACTCTAACATATTGTAATACTAAAGTATGTAAAACTCAACTATCGACTAATACGATTTCCAAAGTATTTGACCATTGATCTTGACACTAACATATTCTAATACTAATTGTTTGCTAATCAAATCGAAATTATCTAAATTCTTTCTGATCTGCCCAATCTTTTCCTACGTCTGTTTGCTATTTTTATTTATTTGATTCTGATCCTATTAATATTTAGTTAGTTACTTCTAACTATCTACCTACTTCTATTTTTTGGTATTAGTTGAGTTGATTTTGAGTTTAACGTCCCGTTCAGCAGCGAGGCTATATGAGACGTGGACCTACTGATTAACGTGGAATCCGAACCACATGAGCTCCCGCCGGGAATCGAACCCGGGCCTCCCACGCCAAAGGCGCGCACGCTAACCGCTTAGCCACGGAGGAGCTCTTTTTTTTGGTATTATTTTGGGCTTGTACTTACTAATAATATTGAGGCTCGGACTCACTCGGACTAGCTCCCGTTCACTGTCAGCTTATAAGGTGTCGAGCTGGCCGTGCCTGAGAACCGGGATCTTCAACACAGTTTTTCTTTTTGATATAATATTTGCTAACAGCAATGTGGAATGTAATGCTTAGTATCAGGGTATCATTTGCTCTCTTCCCCTTCTCCAGAAAGAAAAGTATAAAAAACACGATATTAAGCATGCTACCCAATCATGAAAAACGAAGGGAAGGGAAAAAGGGCACTCACAATCAGAAAGGTCTTAACACTACAAATACAAACTCGTTGTGTCTGTTGTTTTCTTTAAATAATTATCTATTATGTTAGTGAAAGATATAGCAAACGCACCTGCAGAGGAAAAATGGTAATCCTTTTTATATAATTCAATATCGAGCTTCAATCTCAATAAATCAGTTTGCAATTCCAGTGCAACTAGCTCTTTTATCTTTATTTCTTGATTCTCCTTCCACTCTGTTAGTTTATGAAAAAAAAAAACTTGTTTCCACCTTCAATGATAAGGAAATTGTTTGTGACAAAGACAAGACTATCTTTCATATCACACCTTTGAGAACTAACTAAATGGAACAGGTGTTCGCTACTGTTCGAGAATTGAGTTCTTGTATTTGACAACAATCAAGCAATTCATGCTGGGATTTGTTTGACCATTTGCTTTAGCACTGTCCATGTGACCTTAAACTAATGTGACTTAAACATGATTTATGAATGTAGTTTTCAAATAGAAAGTCAACTTAGTAAATTTAACTACCATCATGATGAATTCTGTTTCCAACAAGAAATATTTATTTTAAATAATATAGTTATGACAGATCTTGACGCCACATTCAAATGGATGTGTTGCACATATGGTAGAACCGGCCCTGGTTAGTATTTACAACCTTAAGTTTTAGGTTTTATAACCAACGTGGTGTTATGCAACATAGTTCTGTTTTGGATTAAAGAAGAAATAGTATAATAGAAATGTCTGTTATCTTCGCTTACAACGATAACCCATAAAGCAAATGGAGTTTAGCCAAAAAGGAAGTTAACGGTAATCATTAAACTTTCTTCTAGAAGAGATAAGCCTCTTTCATTTCTTTGAATGATCTTTGATTACATGATAGAACATGTTCTTTGATACTCTATCGATTGATGTTGGAAATGTAAACTAAAGATAATGAATCAACTTGTAGAGTGATAAATTTGATTGAAAGGAAGACCAGCAAGATGGTAAATAAATTCATTATATAAGTGTCTATCCGCTACAAAGTTCTAATGGCACGGTCTGAAATCAAACTCGTGATCCCGAACCAGGGCCCCGTGACCTCCATCATATGTGCAACACATACATTTGCATGGCGCGGCAAGTTTCGGGAGGCGGGAAAATGTGCCATACCATAACTATATTATTTAAAATAAATATTTCTTGTTGGAAACATACTTTATGTTGATGATTGTTAAATTTACTTAGCTGACATTCTCTTTGAATGCTATATTCATAAATGATGTTTAGATAGCATTAGTTTAAGGTCACATGGACAGTGCTAAAGAAAATGGTCAAACAAATCCCAGCATGAATTGCTTGATTGTCGTCAAATACAAGAACTGAATTCTCGAACAGTAGCGAATACCTGTTCTATTTATAGTTAGTTATCATAGTTTTGATATGAAAACTAGTCAGAAACAAGTTTCTTATCATTTAAGGTGGAAACAAGGCTTTTTTTTTTTTTTTTTTTTACAGATGTAGAAGGAAAATCACGAAATAAAGATAAAAGAGCTAGTTGCACTGGAATTGCAAAGTGATTTATTGAGATTGACGCTCGACATTGAATTCTATAAAAAGGATTACCATCTTTCCTCTGCACATGTGTTTGTTTCATTTTTCACTAACATAATTTATTATTATTTAAAGAAAAAACAGACACAACGAGATTTTAGACCTTTCTGAGTGCGAGTGCTTTTTCCTTCCCCTTTGTTGTTCATGATGTGGTGGCATACTTAAAATCGTGGCTTTAAAGATTTTTTTCTGGGGAAAGGGAGGGAGCGAAAAATGATGCCATTGCACGGGGTGGCAAATTGCCTATTGCCGGCCCTGTACGGAACATTAAATTTTTTATTAGGTTGTTGTGGATGAATTGTCCGCCCCAGTGCATTTCCAAACGCCAAAGTATGAAAACTACAATACCTGATGTTGCCACCACACACACTTTTTGCCAAAATTTAGTGTGCCAAAATTTGGATTCCATGGGAAAAGAAATCTGAAGTCTAGGACGCGAAGTTGTCCTCAACTGCAAAAATTGCATCGCCTGATCGCCAGGGAAATTCTTCCCTCCCAAGAACAATGGCGGAAATGGCAGAAGCGTTGGCAGTCAATGAGAGAAATATAGGGGAAAAACAGTGGACGAGAAAAACTTTCATACGGCTTACGCATAAGCAGTGTTCTTAGTTTGAGGGAAGTTTTCCTAATCTAGGGAAATTTCGTAGGTAAATTTAGCATAAAAGGGATTTTTTCGATAAAACGTGAAAATCTAGGGAAATTCATGTGCAGACAAGTTGAACAATACAAATGTTTCATTTTTTTCTGTTCTTCAAAAATGAATCAATACAATAGCAATAGTGTGTGTCTTTTCAAAGTAGTATAGAGATCTTCTTCGTAGCTAAGCGGTTAACGATAGACTTCGGCGAGGGAGACCTAGGTTCGATTCCCGGCGGAAGCTCATGTGGTTCGGATTGCACGTTAATCAGTAGGTCTCGTCTCATATAGTCTCGCTGCTAAAAGGAAGGTTAAACTCAAAATTAAATCAAATCAAAGTAACATACAGACTCAGGTTCGATTCCCGGCGTGAGCTCATGTGGTTCGGATTTCACGTTTCATATAGTCTCTCTGCTGAACAGGACCTTAAGCTCAAAATCACCTCATCTCAAAGTAGCATAATTTGTAAACATTCTTGGCTGATTGTGGTTTTTCTTTTTCTTGTATGTGAAGGAAAATTTAAAAGAAACAGAAGTAAATAACAAATGAAGAAAACAGATGGGGTTGGCACTTCCTTTAATGTGGCTAAATTAATCTTATCACATAACTTCTGTTATAGGAGTTGGACACTTAATAAACTAGGGAAAATTTAATAAGGAAAGGGGAAAATTTTGTCAGACGAGGGAAAATTTCTGAATGAAACCTACGAACACTGCGTATAAGAAAGTCTGCATCGTTCCTTTGGAGTGACAATGAGTAATGGATCATATCCTGTCCGTCATAGTTATTGTCTTTGTACCAATTACTTGCTGCATTCTGTGATATTTGATTTATTTTTCTACGGATTGTTTTTGTCACGGATCGTCGATAACTATTATTCATTATTTTATTGTCATTTACATTTCATTTTTTTTTTTTTTTTTTAGACAGAAGAAAGACAGCAAGTGTTTTCTGTCTGGGTTGAGTTGATTTAATTTTAGCGTCCCCTTCAGCAGCGAGGCTATATGAGACGTGGACCTACAGCTTAACGTGGGATCCAAACCACAAGCTCCTACTCGGAATCGAACCGGAATTTCCCACGCCAAAGGTGAGTATGCTAATCGCTTAGCCACGAGGGAGCATTTCTATATGGGAATTCCATCTGATATCTGTAGTATGTAAATTTATGTAACACACGTGTAAATGATTTTTTGGTCTCTGAGAGAAGCATATCTAGGCTATGTAATGAAAATTCTTTCTTTACGTAATAAATGTGTATGTGGATATATTAGTCTCCATAATCTAAATTCCGTAACACTAAGTTTTGTAAGTTCACCGTCACATGTGGAAAATTGTGTCAAATGTTTGTTAAACCAAGCTAAACATCTTAATACTAACTTCTCTATAAAACCGTATACAGGGCCATATGTGCAACACGTGCATTTGCACGGAGCGCGAAGTTACGAGGGGCCGCAAAATTTGTCATAACTATATTATTTAAAATAAATATTTCTTCTCAGAAACAGACTTCATGATGATAGTAGTTAAATTTAGTAAGCTGACCTTCTATTTGAATAGTATGTTTATAAATCATGTTTAGGTCACATTAGTTTAAGGTCACATCGACAGTGCTAAAGAAAATGATCAAAGAAATCCCAACATGGATTGCTTGATTGTTGCAAAACCTGAATTCTTAAGCAGTAGCGAACACCTTTTCCATTTAATTAGTTATCATGAAAATAGTCTTGTTTTTGTCACGAACAATTTCCTTATCATTGAAGATCGAAAGAAGTTTTTTTTTTTTTTAATGTTTTTAACAGATGAGAAAGGAAAATCAAGAAATAAAGATAAAGAGCTAGTTCCACTGGAATTGCAACCATATATTTTCTACTCGATAGTGAATTCTATAAAAGGTATTACCATATTTCCTCTGCAGATGTGTTTGCTTTATCTTTCACTAACATAATAGATTATTATTTAAAGAAAAAAACAGACACAACGAGATTATATTTGTAGTGTTTAGGCCTTTCCGACTGCAAGTGCCTTTTCCCTTTTGTTGTTCATGATGGGATAACATACAAGAACCGAAAGACAATCCCCGGCATAATTTTCACTGTCAACGAGTAGGTTGCAATACGGCTTATTTTGGTCTAAATTAACCGTAATAATCGACTTGTAGCCATTCGTAGCGCAACAAAATATAAAATACTAACTACAGTGCAAAAATCCATCCAATTGTCTTCACGAAAAATAGAGCTGAAACCTGACAACAATTCGGACACCAATTGTAATGTGTAAGTAGGTCAGCGTTAGTGATAGAGACAAGCAGGGATCCCGATGCAAGACTAATACCATACCTACAAGACATGCGCAAAACCAAGACCAACCTGCAAGAGTTTTGCACAAGCACTACTTGAATATTTACTAGAAGGTGGCAAGGTGAATTTCTTAACTTTACTATAAATGCTACAGTGTTGCAGAACCTTTCAGCATGTTTGAGATGTCGCTGTTAGAAGCTATAAACTACAAAAGCAAATAAAGAAATTATGTTTTGTTAAAGGAAATATATGTGTATTTATTGCTATTAGTGGTTGTCATTTAACATTACATTATTCTTTGCTTTGTATTCACTTCAGAAAGTCCGTAAGAAATACAAATTAAAATTTATACACTATTCCAGCCAAAGCTAAATATAAATTCCACGTATCTCATGCAGTTGTAGGTACACTTCCCCACTTCGAATCTTTTACGATATTTTTCTTTGTTTCGTAAAATTCTTTTGAATTACTCTGTTGTCGCCACTTATCTATAATATGCGTTATTTGTATTTACAACAACTTCTGCCTTCTTACGTAATGTATTCCAGACTTTCATTGTTTCTCTAGAAAACTATGGCTTTGACTAACATTGGTCGGTGCCAGACTCACAAACGTGTACATTTACTATACTACCTTGACACATAGTACATTTTGTCCACTACCTTGGATAGCTAAAACCGGTTTCTAGAGATAAACGAACGTTTCAGTTTTATTAAAACCGATTCGATTTCCCACCGAAACCGGTTTTAAAACCAAAACAGGTTTTTGATAGAAAACCAAAACCAGTTTTGAAAAAAAAAAAAAAAACTGTTTTTCAAAAGTTTTCAAAAACCGGTTTCGGTTTTTCTAAAACTAGAAACCAGAAAAACGTTTCCTACCCGCCACTTGTTTGTATACACATACAAGTGACAAATAATAAAGTATGTATCGAATCCGCTTGTATTATTTGGTTTTGAATTATTCGGACTCAGTTGGTGAATTACCTACATAAAAAGTGAAACGATTGCAGTGGCGGAGCCAAAGAAGGGCCTGGGGGGCCAGGCCCCCTTGCTCAAAATCTTGCCCCCCCTAGTGGCTCCCCCCACACAGGATGACACTGCTATGGGTCGACAAACGGTGAGTTGATAGTAGCCACAAGTGAAACTACTACCGAAACATCTCTTGACAACAGTTACCAACTGCAGAATACCGTATGTTGCAATAGTCTGCGTCCCGAGAAAAAATCTCTAGGCTTGTTTTTGTTTATAGTACAGCAAGATCTAATTCATTGAAATCTGTAAGGTGCATGCATTGACCTCACCATCTGAACGTTTCTTTTAACTTCTGCTCCTTATCTGTTTTTCTTCTTTGTTATCGACAAAGAACCAGAAAAAAAGGCAAAATCAGTCGGCATTCTCATTCATTTCGATGTTGAAAGTCATACTAAAATAAGAGATGCTTACTTACAAATAGCATGCACTGCAGTAAAACATTACATTCGTGTTGGACGAAAGAAGTCTTCGTACACTAAGTAATTAATTTCCATCGATTCTGCGACGTAGAACAAATGCATAGCATCTATTAAATAATTTATTATTATTATTATTATTATTATTATTATTATTATTATTATTATTATTATTATTATTATTATTATTATTATTATTATTATCAAATAATATCGAGCCGTCTAAAAGAAGAGAGCAGAAGTTTTTATTATTTTTGTCATTCTCTCTGCGGTTCGAGAAAATTAAGATACTGAATACTACCAACGCCTACTATATGTTACTGATACTGGTTCTCGACTATCTTCTGGTCTTGTCTCCAGTACGTCTAGTTTCCTAACCCTCTTGGCCGTAGCAACTAAGTAGAAACCTTCTGCTGCGATGTTAATAAGCGATACTAGCGATCTCCAAGGAAAAAGAAGTCAGCGCTTGGTGAACCTATACTACTAACTAAAGCCTGGGGAAATGAGACTAACAAAAATCAGTGATTCTTTATAAATAAATTGTTCAGAAGTAATTTCTTTTAAACGATTTTAACAGTAGCTTAATCCCAAAACTGCTACTACTAGAGAAATTCCGAAATTTATCACAGAGCCAGTGCTACAATCTCCTGACCTGACTACTAATCATCAGGCAAGATAGCGAGATGATACAACTTGGTCGCTGCAGTAAGTGGTAGCTATTCCCATGACCAGGTTGTATCATCCTGTTACTTGATGTTTAGTAATCAGAGAGAAGTTTGTGTGACTGGTCCAGAGATATTCCATTCAGTAAGTTCAGTCAGCGAATAGCAAATTTTGTCGCAGATTCATATTTGTTCATCGCCAAAATATGCATTTGTGAGAAAATTACATTGTATTAATTATGCAGAACAATAAATCAGCTGTGACATGAATTTTCAATAGAATATACTAATTAATGCCCCTCCTTCAAATCTAATATCAAAACTTACAATATTAATTTAGTAATGACTACAGGATAGTAGCGTTATTTTTAACTACATTTGAATTTATTTTAAGGTTTTGAAACACCCGAGACTCAGAGGATAGAAATAAGAGAAATGAGTCAATAGGGCCATAAAAATTCCCTTGTGACACCGAGGAAGATTCTTGGTAATCTCCTCAGTTGAAATATTTATCCACGAGGGATCAATCACACCATCTTAAGCTGATGTTCTACTGCTGAGCTTTGGCCATTCGGTGTTTGTGTATTTGAATTCCCGTCAAATTCTAAAAACTAGTAAAGGTAAACAAACAAACGAAAGAAAAAAGGCCACGTATACTTCTTTTGCTGTAAGGAGTCCCGATTGAAATGTATGTTCTAACACTGATAGGTCTATTAGGGAAAGAAAAACACATTTCCTCTTTTTGCTTCAAAAAGTGCTCACTTCATCATTTTAATAAAGTAAAGGCACATACATTACTCAGTTTTAGAATCAAGGGTAAAAGTAACTAAAAATAATTGAACCACGGACAGATTAAAACACGATGCAGCAACTGGGGCAGTTGCCCCGAGTGCCAGCAAACTAATATGTGTGCTTATTGGTGTAGATGTAGATGAAAGGGATACTAATCGCAAAATTTGCCCTGGGCACCAAATGTCGTTTCGTCACTGATAAGACTACCATATTTTTACAGCGTGAAATCGGGACATTTTTCTGAAATATTAAGAATACATGATTAAGCTTCAAGAGCAAGGCTTAATTAAAAATGGGCTGGAACGGCAAATCAGTGTCCTATTAAAGTTCAGTTCCTGTTTCTGTGCGACGTTTGTCTTGTAAGCACTTTCTACTTTATTATTATTATTATTATTATTATTATTATTATTATTATTATTATTATTATTATTATTATTATTATTATTATTATTATTATTATTATTAATACAGTTTATCTACCAAACAACTATTTATAATATTATGCGGTATTAAACCAAATCTGGAACTTGTGATATTTATTTACTTCGATCATTCCATCAGGCAAATAAGTGGGATCTGTACGAGAGGGAATGTTTTTGGGCTGTTAAAATTTGAGATGACTGCTGCCATGCTGTAACTTTAATCTTCGCCTTATCTCAAGTAGATGCAGACATGTCGGAATGTTTGATTCTTTTACATTCATTAGTTCAAACGTTGTTGAAGATGAGGTCTGGAGAATATGGCTCTCAACAAACAACATTCGAACAAATTTATCAAGAATATTTGGGGATATGCAAAGAAAATGGTCTTTAAATTCCAGAGCCGGAAACAGATAGAATATAAGGGTCCTCCGAAAACGAACTAGACATTCGCCATCGAAATATCACAAATTCATTTTGGATGAATCTCTTCCTTCATTGGAGGCAGAAAACGAATTTTATAAAGATAATATACTAAGAGACATTTTTCTGCCTACTATTGATAAGGCAATCACTGAGACGGAAAAACGCTTTTGATCATGTACCAAAATCATTAGATCAATCACCACTCTACATCCAAAAGGTGAAAACTTTCTAAATTACAACATTGTGGAGCATATGGCTCAGCATTATGGAAGTGATTTGGAAATATTCAAATGTGAACTCAAAATACTCCCAAACACAATTAAGTTGTATGAAGACGAGAGAAAACCAAAGTTGATTTCTTGATGAATTTCGTTGATCTTTGCGTTTCCTAGGAACCTACATGCTAGATATTATCTCTGTCACTATTTCAGTTTCTAATGCTACATGTGAAAGGCCATTCTCATCTTTGAAAACATTAAAGACATATAGACAATTCAATGACTGATGATAGATTGAAAAACTTAGGATTACTTTATATTGAAGAAAATTGCTAAATGCGTGTATTTATGTAAATAAAATATTTCATTCATTGGAGATGGCCCCCTCAAAATTTTCTTGGGCCCTTCATTGGCCCCCTTGAAAAAAATTCTAGCTACGCAACTGAACGATTGTAGACATGAACGCAAGTGTTTTAGAAGTGGCGCCCACGGACCACAGGGCACTATTCTACAAGTCGTAATAAAGCTATATATATTACACACACACACAGACGGACCTTGATATATATATATATATATATATATATATATATATATATATATATATATATATATATATATATATGTGTGTGTGTATATATATATATATATATATATATATATATATATATATATATATATATATATATATATATATATATATATCAAGGTCCGTCGATCCTACTGTTCCTTTCCACTTTTAAGGTCGCGTCAAAAGTACTCTTCTTTGAAAACCGAAGATGCAGTAAAATCGTGACGTCACGGCGGGAGCAGAAAAAGCTTTCGCCCAAGGTCCTTGTCATTCACCCTTGCTTGTTAGTTTGATTTTTGCAGGGAAGTGAGTGATTTTTGTTTTCCTGCATTGAAAAAAAAAAAAAATAATTATTGTAGTGTTCGTGTTAGCCTATAAGCATATCGAATTGTACGATAAGCAATACTTGTCACAATCATAGTATAAATATTAAGGGTTTCGAAGTTACTTATCAGGTATTTCCCTCGGATCTTCTGTGGAAAATTTGGACAAAGAAATGCAATCAGAAAGACACCTTTAAAGTTGAAAACGCCAATGTCTATTCTGATCATTTTATTCCCGAAGTTTATGAACATGATTTAAAATGTTAGCTTCTAAATATTCCACTCAAGAATAAGTTTAAATGAGATGTTGTGCCTTTACTGAACTTATCAATGTTCAGTGTTCCTGTAAATAATTAAATAAATAAGTTTACGAAAGCTCACTTTAGAGAGAGAGAGAGAGAGAGAGAGAGAGAGAAATCAGATATTGGGGTGCAGTCAGATGAAATAACTATTGTGACCGGAACAAAAAATAACTCTTTGTTTATGTTATCTTCGTTTGTTAAGTTTTACGTCCCACGGTTATGCCGGTTAGGCTAAAGAGGACGGTGATGATGAGCAATGAATGAAATGGTGGAATGAAGAAAGTGGGAGGAAACGGGAGAACCCCGAGAAAACCCAAGCACACGGTGTTTGACCACCACAAAGTTCACTTGGCGCGAGCTGCGATCGAACCAAGGACTCCATGAACCAGAGGTGAACGCTCCACTATTGAGCCACCATGGCTCAACGAAAAACTAAAGTCTGTCAGTATGTACAAAACTAAAATAATAGATTTAGAAACGAAGTTAAAAGAATTGGAAAGCAAATATAAAAGAATTAATTTCAAAGGCCAGTTCTAAAATATAATACAGGGGCGTCATTTAGGGGGGGCAGGGAGGGGCATTTGCCCCCCCCCCGAGTTTCAGATGTATATAGATTTTATCAATAAAATAGTAGTAAATCAGAAAAAAACGCGAGATTTTACGTATAACAAGGGGTCTTGCCCCCCCCCAAGCAAAATCTCAAATGACTCTTCTGATATAATATTGTGATCGTTTCAATAGAATGGTTAATAACCGGGTGGTGGATATAGGGTCTATTACGAAAAAGTTTTATACCGGGCCAAGTAAATATGCTAATGAATAGCAAGGAAGAACTAAGATGGACTGATTAAGGTATCATTCGTGCATTAACACAACGCACTTAAGTGATAAATTATATAATCATCTGCGGTTACAAGTTCGAATCTCCGTACCCAAAGTGCCAACACCTCGCTGTTGTATGCAAAAATTACCGTTTTCTCCTGGTATTCTTACCCCAGTTTTGAAAATTCTGACAAGGGCGCTGCTTAAAGAGTGTGGAGAAATTTTCAGTGCTTATATTTTATGAAATGAATGTTAATGGACGCGTATGCTATGACCAGGAGGTTTATTTAATTTTGGGACCATACAGAAATATCCCGGTGGCAATGATTCGAGACTTGATAGATGTGTGGAAACAGCCAGTGTATTACAATTTCGATAAGACTCTGAATAAAAACTTACTCTTCGAAATCATATCGAAAGTTGAAGTCGTAGGATTCATAAGGCTATGTGGTGGTCTCATTTCAGCTTTTTTTTCCAGATGGATGGAAGCAATAAAAAAAATAAGAAGTTATATTTTGAAAATTTCACACACACACACACACACACACACAAAATGTGAATCGAAAAAAAAAAAAAAAAGAGAATGTAATTGGCCGACCATGTGATGTCCTAAGAAAGACACGTCTATGTTGAAACAATTCGATAAGGCTAGGACACTCTTCAGAATTCGGTTTTTGAATATAATAACTTCGGATCTTCGGAAGAGGAATGTTCTTAAGATAGTGCGTGCAAAGCTATTCTTTAAGTGCTGCACAATCCTAAAGTGAGTACGTTTTGTATCTGTATGTAGTCTTTATTTATTTATTTTTTTTTATCGCATTTTAAAATTTGTTTTCCTTTGCAAATCGCAACCGCCGCGGCGGAACATTGGCTTAGCACACGGTATTTGTGCCTGCTTCACCAAGGTGACGTTACACTATAGCTGGAGAAAGTGGCTACGCAGAAACAGCAAGTTATGAAGGGACCTGCAAAAGCGCGGAACAGTAAGGTCCCTTACTTTTCGGGTCTTTGCCTTTAGACACGAAATGCACTATGTGGCAACGTCGCAAATAAAGAACCATAGAGTAGATATACTAATCTATCAAATAGTTCAGTGTTGCCACATTTGGTACAATTGTACCAAATTCAGCCTTTTTGTCATTCATCGGCCCGTTGGTTCCACGCTGGCATTTTCAGTCCCTTTTGTGGAAAATTTGGTACAATTCTACCCAATTCAGCACCATTTAACAAATACTTGGCAGTAAGACTTTTCCTACATCTCACGTTACCCATACTGCGTGTTGGACTCTTAAAAATGCTGTTGAACATTCATTCTGTGACGTTGCACCGCATAACGCTACGAACTTTGTGCGGAATATTCAAACTATACTGGGAAACAAATGACGCTAGATGGGCGCATCCGCGCCGCGCACGAAGACGAGGAAGGAGAAATGTGGTGGAAATTTCGACTTGAAATAAATAATAATAATAATAATAATAATAATAATAATAATAATAATAATAATAATAATAATAATAATAATAATAATAATAATAATAATAATAAAAGCGCACACATGTTGAATCAAGTGCTGAATATTCTGAAGAAGACCATGTGTGGTCAAGTAAGTCTGTAATTTATGTCGTTGCAAAGATCCTACAGCGCGATTTTTCGGGGTCTTATTATTTTTTTGCTCCTAAAGAGTAATTTATAAAAACTATACTTTCTTGGTTTGGACTCTTGGAAGAGGAGAGGGGAGTGTTCTAGAACTTTACCTCTTCTAGTTTCATGTTGTAGAGCCATGTATTACACTGGTATAAAATAATGATGAATTCAGCCCTTTTAGTTTCAATTTGGTACTATTTTTCAGCCCACTCCAGAGCGAGTACTGTGGCAACACTGAAATAGTTGCATCGATTCTTTCGAGATAACAGCTAAAGTCGGTATACAGGATACAAGCATCACTTATGAGTGTAACAATCGATTTACCTACTTGACTTGTATTTGTAGATTGATCCTAATGCTTCTAAGTTAATCTGCGATGTTGCTACATTGTGAATTTTGATTCCCCATAGCAGCTGAAGGAGATTCCGGAGGGCAAAATATCATATAACATTTTCGCATTATTTTTGCCTATATAATAGTGCTCTGTGGTCCGTTTGGCACTATTTTTTAGAACAGAGGGGTAACGCGGGGGAATGTCCTCCCACTTCCAAAAAATAACTATGGCGTCCCCTCCATTTCCTTAAAAGATTACAATAAGTAAAGATAGACACGGAGGAGGCGTGACATCGTGTGTTCCCCTACCTTTTCAGATCCACTTTTACCCTGTATATAATTATATGTAATAAACAAATACTTGAAATTGGAGCTATATTTTTTACTAGTTATAAATTACCACAATCGTAACACTTCCGCAAAGTCTATTTCGTATGGTTCAACTGTATTAGTTATGTATATGAAGTTATGGTTTCATTTTTTAGATTAATTTTTCTGCTTGCATGCTAACAATAGGCGGAAATAAGTTAGCGATAAAAAAAATAATAATAATAATAACACCAGGGTCTTCCGCTAACTTCAACGATAACGATATAACCTCTTCAAAATGGTGAATATCTACAAATAAACGGGACACAATTTCCGTTTAGATAGCGTAGGTTATGTAAACGGTGAATAGTAAACTGTTAACTAGATTACAATATCATATTCTTCTTTCTAAAACTGTTTTTTGTTTTACATTTCCTCGTTTTAAGTCATGAAGAGTTGTTGTCAAAAATGCTATTTTTTTTTTTTCAACATAAAACCGGGGATATTCACAAAAGAAGGAATCGTGATGCTAAATCCATCGTTGAAATTTAAAGGATGTAGGGAATTAGAAAGATATGTGGCGGAAAGCGCGAAAGAATTTTGAACATGCTTCAGAAAGAAAGAAGAAGTTAGTGTTTGTTAGTAATGTAATGTACTGAATTGAATATCGAATAGTTGTTGATGTGGATGCCATAGTATTGAAGTTTAAAGCCCAATTGAAGAGTTGTTAATTATATTAATTGTGTACTGGACGTAGTAAGAGGGCTAGCGATTAATGTGTGTAAATGGTGGCATTTAGTGGTAGATTATTACGGTATATGTGGTCATATGAGGTAATGATAATAAAGATAGGTGTGAAACGGAAACTATTCTAGTTGGACTTATTTGTTTACGGATTAAGAGTGAGTCAAGTTGGTGTTGTTCTATGAACCATAAAACCGCCCAATTAATGAATTGAACCCACGTTGAGTACAGTAAAGTTTCGGTATTCGTCAACACGGAATTTAGTTATAATAACAATTACTTACAAAGGATAAAAACATTTGGATTTATTTAGACATCGCTTATGTCCTGGAAACCAGACTACCTGTGGGGCCTTTCTGGACTCTTCGTGGGGTGATCACAGAACGACTTATGGACATCCATGAACTGGCCCTTATCAAGCAGATCCTATTGAAGCGCAAGAGAAGTTCTGTGGTTTTTTCAACTCCCCCTAAATTTCCACTTCAAGGCCGAAAGCTCCTGCAATTATACCATGTACACAGATAGCAGTTAAAAAATTAGTTTTATATGAGTGAATTATACAAACATATATGTTTTAATCAAGGAGTACCGTACTCTCAATGGTATGCACCGTTTGAAAATCATCTAGACATGGAAAAGATTCATGAAAATATATTAATTCAACAACTGCTGTTCTGTCCCACAATGCCAATATAGTTTTGTATTTTCTTGCAATCAACGTGGGTGCTGGCTGGCTATTGAATGCTCTTGAATTGGATTATTTACAGTAAGACCGAAACTAAGTCTTACTGTAAATAATTCTTGTAATACCCATTACACCAATTAAACAATTCCCATTAAACCCATAACTAACTTTACTATGTAGTTGCTATGACTCGGTAACCTGTAGTTGCTGTGAAATAAAAGCTAATTCACCTGAATGTATCCCTGTGAAGGTCAACGACTTGCTTTGGTGACAGTTTTGGTACCCTTTGTCCAAAATGAAACGTATTCTCCCTGTGCGTAATTAACTATATATATACACTATTCATGTTATTCAGGCTGTATGAAAAGATGATGGGTATAGTAAGTATAAGCTAAATGGAATTCAGTGTTGAGCCGTAGGTTCGAATAAATAGTAGTAGTAGTAATAGGAATAGTAGTAGTAAGCTCTACTACTTTGAATAAGATTTTATTGCAAAATATAACAAACAATTAACAAATTACGACAACATAAATAGAAAGTTCAAAGAGGAAACTGAAAAGGCGAGAAACACGGATTCACATAGATGTTTCTTCATCGGGCCATGATGAAAGAATATTGGAAAGCGTTAGAAAACACGTGCAGTACATTCAAATAATTACTAAGAAATCGGTGATCGGTTGTTTATATGTAATTTACGACGGGTACATTGAAAGAAGTTAAAAAATAGGTACAACCATCAAGAGTACGAGAAAAACGATGAAGATATAAAATAGTATTGGCAATCAAAACTATTGTGTTTGATGGAAGCAGGGGTTTTACAAATTATGAAAAGTAACCAGTTTGTAAAGTAATGTAATGTAGAAATAGAAATGAAGTACAATTAATAAACCCCTAACCATCGTTAGTAATAGACTTCGGTCTGTCTCCTGTCTCATACTAGTGATGAGCAGTGGGAATATTCCCGGTGGGAAGGAAAATTAAAAATGGGAATATTCCCGTTTTTTTTTCCTGGCACATAAATTCCCTGGAAGGAATTTATTTCCATTTCTTTACTTTATCTTCCAAATTATAAGAACAACATGTCTTATTACTTTATTTTCATTTATTGAACAGTGAAACAGTAGGAACAGAGGCGTATTTAAGGACGGGCTTCCGGGATTAAGCCCCTGCGAAATCTTACTTACTATAGTAAAGTAAATGAAATATCTTGCAGAATTTTCACATTTCCAGGCAAAGCTCCCCCTCGAAAGTTAGCAAAGCCCTCTCCCCCCGAAACAAAATCGTAAATACACCACTGGGTAGAAAGAATGGTCGTGTGTGGCAATGTTATAAAGATAAGTCAGTATCTTGCAAATATTGTGAGCATAAATACGTATGCGGAAATGTTGATAAAATGGTGAGACATGTGTCTTCTGGCAGTTACCCAACCTAATTTGTTTAAAACATTTAAAAATTTAATATGTTTATAATATCAGTAGCAGAGTCAAGTTTAGAAAATGCACTTACATATAAATTTAAACTGTTTAACGGTGTAAAATTGAGTGTACTTACTATACTATTTTTTTTTATATATATAGCGTATCTTACCTATAAACCAGAGATGGAGTGGGTCAATAAAAACTTGAACCATCACCACTGAACACTACCCACCGTGACCCATTCTGACCCACGACATCATGATGACCAATTCTCTCCCATCCCCAACCATAACCACTCTGACCCGCCACCCACCAAAACCCATCGTCATCAACTCTGACGCATGGTTCACACCCTCCTCTTCACTGACTAAAATGCTTACATTTGTAACAAAACAAGGTTGTGAAATTATCATTAGAGTTTGAATTTCTACGGAACACCACTCTGTTACAATACCGTTTAATCAGACCTTTAGGATACAAAATGGTAAATTGTCATGGGCCATATTACGATGAAGTTTCCTTATTGAATTACAAATACTTTTCAGTAGAAAAAAGCCTCAAATCAAGGTAGGCGAAAAAAAGTGTAAAATTCGACTGTCTTGAAAGCCAAGCAGTAACTCCTATTGTTATTATTACAATTGCAATATCAATATCCAAAAATGCCTGAAGTTCTTTTTTACTTTAGATATACTTATCTCAGGTAAGAAAATAGGAACTAATGAAAAAGGGGGAAAAAATAGAAGCCTTGAAAGTAAAACGTAGACAAATTCACCAATGTTCAGAAGATGCTGTCTACAATACACTGAGCAGATTAGGTCATAGTGGGTCGATCAGTCAAAAAGGACTACGGTGGCGTGGGTCGCAGTGGGTCACGTCATGTTGACCCACTTCATCTCTGCCACAAACTGCATTGGTGCATTTATCAAAGTAAGATTCTAAACTGTGGCACACGTTTGTATTAAGTTTATTCTTTTTATTGCTGCAATATGCAATATCGGTACCTTCAGTCTGATTATGAAAATTCCACTATTTTTGAACATCTACTAAAGCCTATGACAAACATCTTGGCATTTCAGCTAAACGAATAAAACGCAAGCTCTGACGCGACGTTGCCGAGTGCTAAGGGGTGTGGCTATGGCTAAGCAGACGAACTACAGCGTGATCAGGTAAGAGAGGATAGACGTGGATGTGTACAAAATAAATGTGGCAATACCGCTGACCTCTCATTTGCTAGAAGCATTTAAAGGGAACTTGAATGCCGCCTTCAAATGCCAAGATGTTTGTCACGCCGTTTAGTTTCAAATATCAGCTATGAAATGACGTTAAGCCCGACATGCTGCGATTCATATACTCTGATATTTAGGATACAAACGCCATCGTGCACAAGTCTCAATACTTTTTAGATTACCCGATGATATTTTTATGTACTGTAACTTGTATAGCGCGATCTTTGTTGTTTAAATGTTAGAAACAACCTTGCATTAATTTCGCAATATGCGCGAATTATGAATTTGCTAGTTGTTGTTAAGAATGTAATTATGTAAGTAAGGTTCCTGACGGGAGGTGGGATAGAGGAGTACTTTTTTTTTCTTTCTTCTAAGAAGAATGATTGTATCTAATTCGCATTATGCAGGCCTTCTTCGTTTCATCCGATGTGTTGGAATGCGTTATGCAATAAACACTTCTGCCACGTTCTCAAATCTTTTAAATAACCATTACAAAAGCCGAAGAGACGTCATGTAGATAGGTGATAACGAGAAGAATATGCGTGCATCAGAGAACATAACGTATCCATTCTTTCCCAGAACACAATCGATTTATTTTCCTAATAACATTCTTGGTATTATAGTTCTGGGAAATCAAAAGTGGCAATACAGTAATGAAAAGATATTTGCTTCATTTTCAGAATATTTTATTTCCATTATTAAAACTGTGTATAACCACGGTCATTAGAGCAGGTAAACCGCCAACCTACCAACTGAACGGTCCGGATTCGATTCTCAAATAGAAACGAGATTTATGTCCCGTTTTACCCTCGTTTAAAACAGAACATTCATTTAGGCGCAATCGTTCCCTTTCTCAATTTATATATATTTCCTATTTATAATACAAAAAACATACCAGTCTGGGAGTAACGCTAATATGCAACCCTTTAAGAATTTTGGGTTGTATAATCATCTAGATGAAAATATTTAGATATTCTTAGTATAAACTCAATAAGCCTGTCACTCATCCTAATTTCCAATAATTCAAAACAGGCTAATAATTGTCATTAGCTGCGCTGCCTCCTACATAATACAGCGCTCACCTCTGGTGTGACGGGTCCCTAATTCTATCGCAGTCCATATGAGTTTTTGGTGCACAACATATCAGTGGATTTTCTTCTAATTGTACCGTTTCTATTCACATTTCTATTTCACCAACTGTTTAATAATCATTCACTTACCTTGAACATTCGTCCTTTTGTTTATATTTGTTTGTTTATCGATTAAGTTTAGCATAAGACGTGTCCACTGTTCTCTCCCCTAGCACAAGATGTGCTAGGCATGTGCCATTTAGGTGTCCCAACTACTTTTTAGGTACCCGACATTTGGCACATATGATATTCATGTGCTAAGTATGTACTTCAGTTACCTACATTTTAGGTACTTGTTACACCTAATTGATATTTGTAACTATGTATCACAAATATAGCATTTATATATCTGGCTCAGTTTCGCACTATAATAGTCATTTGTTTTTATGTCGTCACTTGGGACATATATCTGTTATGTTCTAGGTACGACCTTTAGGTACATACTGTTTCAGATACCCTAACAGCACAAGATGTGCCAGGCATGCGCCATTTAGGTGTTATAAATTCATCACCACATTTGATGCATTTGTTGCTTTTTTTCTAAGTGATTGTATACTAGAAGCAACAAACGCATCAACTTTATTAGATGGCAACTATCGCCGATCATTTGAAAATGAATATGAAAGAACCATGAAATAAAGTATATAGACACTCATCATTTTGTTATAAAATTACATGACGAGCATATTTTATCTGATCCCAAACGGTTATCGTCTAATATACTCGGTTAAAGGAGCACTCTGATTAGCCAAATCAAAAATCCTCAACAATTTATCCCTAAGCGACTTCTCTTCATCGCCTGCCTGGACAAATGGAAATAGCACGTCGCTAGTAATCCGAAGGTTGGTGGTTCGCGCCCAGCCTGTGGTACATTTATTTTACTTGTTTAAAGTGTTTTAGACTCATCTTAATGTAAACACATTACGCGTATAGGCGATTTAACATATTTTCGGGGAGTAATTTTGTAGTTCATCGACGCTTACGGCATGGGAAATATACCTTGTACATGCTAGGCACGTTCTGCAGGTACATGTCAGGCATGTGCCTAGGGGTGGACATAGACTGTGACTATCACTTGCTATCCATGTGATTTCTCTCTGAGGTACATAAGGCACATACTGGACACATTCCCATGTATCTGAGGAAACATGATAGGCATATGCCTGCTATGTAATTGTGCTGTTAGGGTATATTTTCAAATAAAATCTGAAACAAAACATTAGGTCTATATGAAAATAAAATTAGGTCTACATATTACATGCTCTTAACATAATATTTGATCTGTACACAAATATTTATAACAGCATGTCTCTATTTATTTAACAATCACCAGGTACAGCTCAGAGGCCATTTTATACTGGATATCTAACAACAACAACAATAACAACAACAATGGAAAGGATTTGGGAAGGTGTCGGCCAGGGCCTGTTTAGTAGGTACTATCCCGGCATTTCCCTGGTAGAACTGAGGAAAACCCTGAAAAAACAAGTCAGGATGGTCGGCAGCGGGATTCGAACCCGTGACCTCCCGAATGCGAAGCCAACGCTCTACCACTTTTTTTTTAACTGATTTATTGACAGCTTAACAATACATTTGTGCAATTTAACAAAAACTACATATTATACAACAGAACTACTGATCAAAAAACCGCCCCAAGTTATGAGGGGGAAACAAAAACTTCAAATAATTAGCAAAAAATCCATAATAAGAAGGAACATTTTGACATTTGACATGCGCACCGTACATAAACAATTTGTATTGGTATTCTGAATAATCTACATGAGTAACCAGATAGTACACCGTATAAGCACACAACCAGAGCATCGAATTTTGTTTAGGCTGCGGCATATAGCAAAAATCAGGAAGGCGTAATAAAGTATCTGGGAATGCTTGAATTCCACAGTGGCATATATATCCTAACATGGCCCGTAATAAATGCCATATTGGTAAAACCTTAGAACACGTCGTGAGACGATGTTGAGAATCATCTTCCTGTCCACAAGAGTGACATACGTTGTTTGCAAGTAAGTTAATGCGTACTAACCGAGCAGGTGTAACAAGAAGATCATGTACGACTTTATACCACTCAATGCGTATATATTGTGGTATGACAGGACTATTTATATTTTTCCAAATTTGCGTCCAGCAAGAGGTGGGACTTATTCTTTCGACACGAGAGACTGTGGTATGGTCAGAAAGTAACCTTGTATTGTACAAATTTTTTGCAAGCTCTCGAGAAGAAAGAGCCGGATCTCGTTGTAAATAACTGCCCTCCAATAAGAGTTCTTTTAAATAATAGACCGATGGGAGTAAGTTTCTTATATTTAACGGTGCAAGTATACCGACTCTTTCATACCAGAATAAGGCCCACTCTTTAGTGAAGGAAGGAGATTCCTGATACAGTTTACAATACCATTTTGTGAAATACAGAACATAACACTTTAAATGGATATTGATCATATTAAGACCTCCACTCTCCTTCCTTTTACATAATATTGAATAAGGCACACGAAAGATTTGCCCTTGCCAAATATACCAAAGACTCAAAGATTGAATTTGACGGAGACTATCCTTCGGAGCAGGCAAAATTTGGGCAACATGCCATAATTTTGCATAAATATAGCTATGACAAATCCAGATTCGTTGTTCCAAATTAAATGGTCGAAAACGAATATCCTGACAAAGTAACTTTATATTAGTGACCACTCTCTTCCAATTAGAAATAATCATTGAGGAAACATTTGGCTGGTAGACTATACCTAATATAGAGACTTGCGACACAACAGATATAGTAGTCGGCAGATAAGTCGGAGTTGTAACACCAAACTTTAAAAATTTACATTTATGCATATTTAGACTAGCTCCAACAGATGTTCTAAAATGAGCCATAACCTGCATAACTTGTTGATAATCCTCTTTTGAACGGATAATGACACTAATGTCATCTGCATAAGATCGCAATGCAAGTTTAGTGCCGTTCATTGGAATTCCAGTAAGCTGGCGATCGAGTTCCGTAATAAGAGGCAGGAGATATATACTAAACAAAACCGACGACAAGGGGTCTCCTTGGCGTATGGACTTACGAATTGGGAATGCTGGTGTCAAGAAACCATTGACTTGAAGTCTAGAAGCTGCATTTAAAAACAGGGTTTGGACTTGTTGAATGAATTTCTGAGGTAACCCTATATGTTGCATAACATGAAATAAATAGGAATGTCGCACATTATCAAAAGCTTGACAGAGGTCTAAACTCAGTAAACCACCCTTAGTACCAGTGGTATCAAACCAAGCAACTGTGTCGCGGAAGTCCATTAGAACATCTAACATTTTGTTACCAATACTAAAGCCAATTTGAGCGTCATGCAGTAGATCAGGCATGAAAGGGTGCAATCTACGAGCAAGACATTTCGCAATAATTTTGTAATCACAGTTGAGTAATGTAATAGGGCGGTAATCACTCAAGACCTGGGGTTTATCTTTCTTCGGTATTAAAACAATGACCCCCGTAGCAAATGTGGTAGACACCAGACCCGTCTCTAGGATATAATGAGCAACTTCAAGAAAGTCCGAGGCAATAATATCCCAATAACATTGATACAAAGTATACGGAATTCCGTCAACTCCTGGACTACTCAATGTACTACAAGATTTAACTACTTGGTGGATTTCGTTCATTGTATATGGTTGGGTCAAGAGGTGTGTTTCAGAGGTAGGAAAATTCACTTGCGGTAGAGGAAATGGCGGATCAGACTGAGTAGGATCAGGTATGTCATTAAATTTATTTTGGTATTCGGAGAGTATATAAGCCGCTATATCAGGTTGCTTCTGAAGGACATTCGCATCCCCTGTATGAAGAGAAGGAATATTGAGACGTTCTCGTCGGCGAGTTTCTTTTACATGTTGGTACATGGATAACCTTTCGTGTGGAATCGTCAGAGGATCACGTCTTCTTGCCGTAAAACCTTCTAAGTTTTTTCGTTGCAAATTTAAAACTTTTGCTTTAAAAAATTGCAATCTTTGATATTGATCTGGAAGATCATTCCTGTGACTCAATTCTTGGAGACATTTGTGATAAAATTGCAAAGTATGTGTAGTCTGTATAGCCTGATCTTGTGCGATGCGCATAAAGAAGGTTTTGATATTGGGTTTAACCATTTTCTCCCACCAATTAAGAATAGAGTTGAAGTGGGGCTTACGTTCACACCATTTAATCCAACAGTTTCGGAAGTTTTCTTTAACTTCAGGTAAATCTAACAAAGAAGAGTTTAATTTCCAATAAGATTTACCCATTAACTTTCGTGGTACATCATAAGGGATCCATATTTGTACTGCAAAATGATCGGGAAAAGAATTACCACGCACATCATACATCACTTGTGGTGTACACAACCTATCACTAAAATAAAATCTGTCTATTCTACTCTTAGTACTATTACTACGGACATACGTGTACAAATGGTCTTTCTTTTTAAAAATAGCAACGTCCTGTAACCTAAGTCCATCGACTAAATATCGTAATTCAGGACTATAACTAGTGTCTCCTGTGGCATCTTTTCCAGGTCGAATAATACAATTATAGTCTCCCCCAAAAATTACATGATCATATGTCAGATTAAACATATACACTAACGTTTCATTAAAAAATATCTTACGTTCATTTATTTTATTATGCCCACTAGGAGAATATATATTAAGAAATAATATTTTGTTCCAAAGAAAACCAATAGCACGGCCATCTGGTGTCATACGCAACTGAGAAATCAAATTCGTGCTTGATCAAAATTGCAGTACCTCTCCGGTTCACTCCCAAATTTAAATAAGATTTATAACCAGTGAGATAAGCAAAATTATCTTCAACTACCTCTTGCAAAAAAATAATTCCGAGATCGTGGTCAAATATAAACTGTTTAAACAGTTGACGTTTCGTTTCCGAACTCATGCCATTAACATTAACAGTAACACAACTCAATAAAGACATAAATAAACACAGTAAACTTAGTAAACCAAGTAAACACAGTAAACACAAGGCAACCTTAACACTCATTTCCTGTTAAATGTAAACAACTAAAGGAAAACGAAGTATTCAGGTATTTACAGACGCCGTTTCAGAACAGTCCATATTGCTTGCCTGATTATCACCCGTATTTAATTTCTTTTGTGAGGCAGTACTATTATTTTGCAGATGAAGCGCACTTTGTTGACGTGTCCGTCTTTTTGGCGATGCATTATCATTTCTTTTATTCTCTAATTTCGAACGTTTAATTTTGCGTTGGCTAGATCGTAGTAACGGAAAATCATCATTACTATCGATGTCAGCGTCCTTGAGAAGGTCAGAGTTATTATCGTTTGTATCAGTTTGAAGCACACAAGAAGCCTCTGGTTGCTTTCTATCGACACTCCCTGTTGTTGTTGTTGTTGAAATGAATTGACCTTCAGTTACCTCGGTCTGAGCGAGTTCCACGGGAGAAACACCAGCTACTTCCTCTGGTGTTACGCCAGCTGTTTCTGCCTGTGTTTGGTTCTCAACACCTTCGCTTGGAGCTACAGGTCGAACATCATTAGAACTGAATTGAATTTCTTCCTTCGTTACATGTAATTCACTGTCCGTAGTACTAGATTGGATGGCAGAGGGGGGAGGTACAGGCACTTGACGGGGAAAAGTAGGGGGTATGGGCAACACAGTAGGGCGAGAATTTAAAGGACAATTAGAGCGTTCATGTAATTCTGAATGACACCGTTGGCAAGTTTTAGGCTGTCCTTCATAAATAATATGACCTTGATATTTTGAAAACATCACAAATGATGGAATGTTTCGCTTAAGCTGGACACGGGCAAGATAAATGCCATTATTTACAGTATATCGATATTGTCTAGACCATGCATCAGGTGTAACACTTAATACATTACCATAGGCACTTAAAGTCGTCTGAATACAAGGAATCGAAGTCTCCGGGGGCAAATTAAATATGCGTAACACTTTCACTTCTAAAGTAGCATCATTTACCAATACTTTAGCAACGGCTCCATTATTATATTTGAAAGTGAGTTCACCATTAGCGTCGCGAAGAATCTGTTCCATTCGAGTTTTCCGCACTAATTTTAAATAAACACAACGTTGGGTTGTCGGAATTTGAATAGCAGCGATTTCGTCTTCTTGCAAATGAAAAGTTTCAAAAATCCAATCATGCAACTCAAAAGCACTGGGTTTCTGTGCGCCATTTTCAAATAGAAATTGAATCGTATTTACCCGATTCATTTTACTTCACTTTTACAGGCCAAAAGAATAAACCACGTACCTGCAATACACAGGAGCAATAAGCTCAGAAAATTATTAATAACAGTACGTCTCACTAACTTTCCTATGCAACACAGTAAGAACAGTCTTCCGAGAACTCTTCCCCACGTCCGCTCTCGTCGACGTTTCGCACTCGTATCATTTGAGCTACTTCGCTCGGTATTCCCGACACAATTCGATGTGGTGGTTTCAGTCTTATTAAAGGCAGGTATGGTTTAATTTACTTGAATAAATTCAGCGTGTAATTAGTATAGCATTTCTTCCGCTGCTGCTGTCGATGTGTGTTTTCCCGTACCTCCCTCGAAAGAGGAGGAACAAATTGCTGCGGCCGAGAATCTTTCAATTGTTGGATTCGGAAGCGTTGCCACAATGATTATTTCACGGATTTCGCTGTGCACTGTATTGTTAGCCATTCTAAGTAGACTACGATCTTCACTCGTCAAAACCAAACGACTGAATGACAAATTGCCAAAACAGCTGAGGTCGTTCACTTATTTTTCCTAAGCAAAGGGATGGTTTCCTCCGTCAGAGGGTGGCGTGAGTGGGGCCGAAGTATGTTTCGCATATTTTCCGAGGGCACACTTGAAATAGACAGGCTGTAGAGTAGTATCTTCAACTATAAGTTAGCTAGTTGTAAGAACCTCTTAATATTATAGTTTGATTGTCCCATACTGGGTAGTTGCTAGTGTGTAGAATAGTTAGATACAGTTATTAACCATGTAGGAGCACATAGTTGATATATAGCTTGCTTGTAATTAGGAATTAGTTGTAGTTATTGTATTTTCTGCTGGATTTGGAGTAGGCTCGTAAGGAAGGATTCTAAACACATTCATGTAGCTAGTCTATGATTTGTATTACTAGGTTGTTATACAATAACAGTACGCTACATTTATTACTTTCTATTATCGTAGACAGCATTCATATTCATTTGAAATCTTTTCTATTATTTATAATTGTATTATTATTATTAGTAATAAATTCTTACTATATTATAATATTTACTAGCAGCGTTCACCCCGCTTCGCTGCGGTCACCCCGGAACGCAATAAACTTTGTTACTTAGATAATTTTTACTTTTTCGCTTTCAAATTGCAGTAAATGTTAACATTATAGCGCCTGTCATTTATGTTAACCCGCCGAGTGACACGGTCATGCGGGTTGCATATAAATACGTTTATTTTTATACCTATGATGAACTAACAAAGGATTTGTACGTTATGGACACTTGAATGGTCAATTATCTCAAGACACTGGTAATTAAAAATTAAAGTGATATGATAAAAACCATCTAGGGTCCAAATCCTAATAACCCCCCAAAAATGAAAGAAATTGGTTCAGCCGTATTAGCGTGATGAGCTAACAAAGGATTTGTGCGTTCTCTTTTATATAATAGATTTCATTACATTTATTTTTGTAATTCCTTTTTTGTTTAAATATTTAGTCATTAGTATGACCTGGAAACATTGAAGTTATTCATAAAGAAACCCTTAATCAGCGTGCATATCATACGTAATGTAAGCATCCAATAGCAGAGCTCCTTGCATACGCGCAAGCATAAATGTAAAATAAGCAATTATGCAACTCCAGTCCTCAAATATTAAGCGTTTTTTTAAGTAAGTATTTTTTGAAATAATAAAATTAGCACGTAACAATTTTATTATGTGAAAGCCTGTAACTTAATCTACTTTTGTATATAGTTTCCACCAATATTAAGACACTTATCGTATCGTATAAGCTTTTGAATACCATCGTCATAGAAGTCTGCCGCCTGATTTGGCAGCCAGTGCAACATGGCCGTTTAGACTTCATTAACTTGTCGTAGCGCTGGCCATTCAGATGCTTTTTCAAATGCTGCATGTGGTATTCACTTATCAGATAATGACGAAACCGTAAAGCGTCTGTTCTCTATTACATTTTCAACATTCTGCATCAAGATTTCGGTCATGACAGAAGGTCACCTACTTCGTTCCGAATCATGAACATTCGTGTGGCCATATTTCTTATAATGTTAGTATGTGTATAATCGGCAAAGACATGTATGTGGCAAATTTCATGTCAAAAGAGTGTGACAGTTGCATCATTACCATTTTTATTTAATTTTTAAATAAATCTTTTAAACCCAATTTTGCGTATAATTATGAACATTAGTGCATATAATTTTCATTTTCATTTTTGTTTGTTTAAAGAGCAAAAGAACATTCTCTTTATTTTCCCTTACTATCCGAGAAGTAACATGTTTTATTTTTTTCTGTATACCTGTCCGTGCGGCGAGGACAGTTGAAAGACCCTTCCATTGTCTCTCAATACCACTGCCTAAGCCACATACGTAGACCACACACAGCAGAGTTCCCGGCGTGAACGCAAGAAAGAAGAACAAAACAGCTTTTAGCATCTTTTTGTGAAATTGAGAAAAATAATAAAGTCCTAACACGTTGAATAGAATCCAAGTAGAAATATAATCTCTGCGAATTTGTCAAAATCACAGCATAGACCATATGTCGCCACTCAGAACCAAGATAAAATTTTAACATAGAACTGTGAAATGGTCCAAAACCACGCACGAGACGACTAGGTGCCAAATCAACTCTCATAAAAATTTTCGATATAACATGTGAAATTTGAAGGAAGCACGTACGTTAGAGAAACGACGCCCGAACACCGTAACTAGGCGGAGACCAAGAGAATCAAAATTTAGGACACCAAAATGACTTAACGAATAAGAGAGCAGAGACGAAATCGAAGACACCGTTAGAGGCGTATCCAAAAAGTTCGGCAGGTTAAAAATTCAAAACTCCAAGTCAGTCGTAAAATAATTCTTCACCGGGAAACAGCGTACCACCGCAACACAAAAACATACCCGGAACTTACACACACACTACATTCATAATCAAAAGTTAAGTTCACAATAACAATGTGCGGCTAAACTCACCGAAGCCGAGTGTACGATATTACAATCTTTCCTTAGCATAGTAACCTACACATTGATCTTCTTCAAAATATATTTATATATATAAACATATATATATAAACTTTGTAACGCTGCTAATATATATATATATATATAGATCGCGAAACGCCTACAAACATTGTTTTTGAGTGACAGAGTTTCGTACTTATAAACGTAATCACGAGCTATTACAGACAATTAGAATAACCTACATACGCACCGAAAGCACTTGAACTAGTTTTAATCATACATAATCAGTTTTTGAAGTATTATACACAATGCTTAAAAACAATAAACACTGTTTATCCGTGTAACACTACACTTTTAACACCGAGAGTGATGTTGGTGCAGTGAGACGTCTGAAAGTGCGTTTAGTGAGAGTGCATCCTATCAGAAATGGACCAACAGAAGCCCCACCTTGATGGATCAGGAGACGCCCAAGAGCGACGCCCCTTCCAGTTTGAGAGGAGGACGCAGCGGGAATCGAAGAGAGGAACTCCGAATCCAGGACACTTCTCACGAAAGAAGGAAGCCAGTAAACGCAGGGACATCTGTATGTGTGTTGTGAGCTTGGTGGTGAGAGCAGTGTGTACGGCGAAAGGTAGGACCCATCCAAATTATTTTTTGTTGATTCCAAAAGGGAAATTTTCGTCATTGAATAGAATGCAAGACGTTCGCGATATAAAAGTCGGAACTATTTAAAAACTGTTAACGTATTTACACCGCGTGGAGAAAAGATTTTCCAACTCGAACTGTAATTGCTAAACAATTAGAACTCTTTTTTTTCTTTCTTTTTGAGCAAGGCTTATTAAAAATAGAGATACTTTTTAAAATGATACTTCTATATATATATATTCTGTGACTTTAGTGAATATGTCGTTTTTATTAAGGAGATAGTAGTTTAGGTCATTTCTCTATTTGTGGCTTAGATTTTTTTTTGATAACATATAAAGAAAGTTAATTTAAAAGTAGATCGAATGACGGGTTGTAGACCTTTAACGATGAAAGAAGTATTTACTTTAACATATGGAAATTTGTATGAAGTAAAAATGCATCATCTGCGCTATGTACATGTAATATGAGAACTTTAAGATAATTTTGAACAAGACATAATAGATATTCCTAGAAAATATATTCAAGACATTGCTTCAATTGTCCAAAGATTATAGTGTTTGCAAAGTAATTTTGCATAGAAGTGAACGTACTAAATGAGTCTATTTCGATCTATATACTAGTAAAACTCTAATAAATAATATTGTAATGAGTCATCAAATATATGTTACGTAAGAGAGCTAAAGGATTAATTAGTAACTATGATGTATATGCGACTAGTCTCGCAATTAATCATTTTCTTGGTTGGAGATACGTAATCCATAAATAAAGCGGAACCGACATTAGTACAGTCAGGTAGAATATAGATGAAAAATACGAAGTAGGCTAAGTAAAGCCGCAATTATTACGTCAGTCTGATCCTCTAACAATCGAGCGATCAGACGTTTATGCGCATAAACTAGACGAACAAACTAGAGGAATACATGAAAATGTCCGGCCGTATACCAATCCTATTAATGATAAAGAGAAAATCACGAAAAACTCAATATATTCAGATTAAAGAAATCTCGAGAGACGTCTTGACATTTATTATTTATATTCATGTGTTATTTGATTTTTTTTGTATGTATGCATGTATTTACTTATGATTTTATATATATATATATATATATATATATATATATATATATATATATATATATATATATATATATGTTTGTGTCTATTAATTTTCTACTTGTGTTAATATGAGTATATATATGTAGTCTTTATGCATAACGAAATGGTAATGCTACGCTCATTGATTTTATGTATTTGATAGTGTGTGCTTGTTAGGTAAATCTCAAAGTGCATATTTAGTGCACTTATTCTCATTCTCAGTTATTAATTTAAATAATTAGAAATGGTTAGCAGTCAGGCAGTAGGTTTATTTAACTCCTTTGAATCATTCTATGTTTCTTTCATACTTCCCACAAATCTCAAATCAAAGTCATGACTTGTTTCTCAATTTATTTTATTTTAGTTCAAGTTACTTCAACTCATTTCCACTGACTTCAACTAGTTTAACTCATTTTAAATCATTTCAATACTTAGTTTTCACCCGAATAAAATATAGGTTATTATATTCAAAATTCCGTCTAGCTATGTAATATCTTAATCTCGTAAATATTAAAAAGGTTATAGTCAAAATAAATCAGCTAATCAACGTAAACTATATACTTAGCATATAATGTCAAATAATTAGGTATTTTTCAAATGCAAAATTGTAATTTAACCAGTTTGGTATGATATCTATGTAAATCAGGAAAGATCTATATAGAATGTAAACAATGTAAGATTGCATCTAGCACTGGTTATAAACATCAATTCCACAGTTTGTTTATTTGTGTCAGGTTAATGATAACAATTCATTCACTACATAGTTCAAGAAAGAAAGCCCCGAGGTAATTTACTTAAATTGATTTCTTTTTGTGTTAAGGCCTTATGCCTTATTCTGAACATTTGTTGTCAGAAAACCCAAAATTCAATATTAACCTTCAGCTTGCTTAATTTTTTTAGAAAACATTTTTTTTTGTTGTTGTTTTCGTTTGCTCATTAAAACTTTTATTACATTGTTAATCAAATTCGTAAGCTTTTTCTTTCATAAACAAGTTGTATCCCTAACCTTAAGCATAACATTGGTTTCCAAAGGATCTGTTAGGCAAATTAGGCAATATAAGCATTTCTCGATTCTAGTGGGGATTAGACTGATTTTCAGAATTTTCAACTAAATTCTAAATTCTAGATATTCGTTTATTTTCTGGTTTTATTCTTATTACTACTATTATTGTTCAGTCCACTTGGAAAGTGAGAGTCAGTCTAGTTCGTTCACACAAACCAAACATTAGAGCAAAATTCTCTTTCAGCGTTGCAGCATGTGAATTCAGGATACGTATGCGAATAATATCAAGTTTCATTTGCTTACACGGTTTTAGAGGGATCTTATTTCCCTAAAGCCCTGGGACACCGCGGGGAGATAGGATTTCCTAACCGTGAGATCAATCCTTATCGAGTCACAAACCATTTTAGTTCGAGGAACGGAGACTTTAACGGTGGTGCACAGGGAATAAATAGTGACAGACGGAATATGAACCCAAAACCCGCCATCTCATTTTTTTCTTTTTATTATTACAAAACCTGGCGCTACAAGCGATCACCACCGGGATCTTTCTCTTTTCATTTTTCAAATTTTACAAATATGGCGCATCCGAACAGGAACACGATAATAAATTTTCGAACTCGATAATTTACGCTCAGACCCGATAATTAATTTTTAAACCCGATAATTAACTTTCAGATTCGATAATTTATTTTTAGATGCGATAATTAATCGTCAGACACGATAATTACTCGATAATTACTTTACAGTCTCGACGAATACGCTTCAAAGAACTCCATTATTTTTAAGAACTCATTATAAAAAAAAAAAAGTAACTTCTTGCCAAGATTTTTATCAGCTACATAATGAGCCTTGGAATCGAACTAAATTTAACGGAAGTTGAACAGTACTGCTAGGAACGATCAACGTTCCTTTCCCCTCCAATTTCATTTCTTTTTCAGCCAGAAGAATGTAAGTTATGTTTACGTTGAGCTAGCAATAGAGAATATTCAGTTTGCAGAATTTCTTTGTATTGAAAATGGGTGATTGAACAAGGAAAAGAAGAAAAAGAAGAAAAATAAGGTAACCAGGTGAGGAAAATAGAGAAAGGATAATAACTACAAGTTGCTAAAATCAATTCGAACCTGCTACCATTCATGTATTTGTAAGATATCCATTCATATATTTATATAGGAATAACTTTTCTTTTATTAGTTTATATTTAAAGTGTGCATATATTCGCTTATCATTTGAATTTTCAGTATGTATAGGATTAAGCTAGAAATGTATCAACACCAATGTAGGTTAAGTATAGCATTTAGTAAACTTTAAGATAAGATGATTTAAGGTGTGAATTACTATGCTGTGGAATTATTGCAAAAGATCGTACACTCAGGCTTATTTCATGAATAATAAATAAATAACGTAAAACGTGTTGTGTGTGTGAACAATTATAAGCGACGAAACTAGACATTTTATTAGTATATTGCAAGAATACTGTTTTTAAAAATTAATTTAGTAATTAACAAATACTTTTTATTCGTTAATGTGTGTGCAAAAATAATTCGGCGCAAAAGCTGTGTATTTTTAGTTTCAGATGCCAAGACTGCGGGCACAGACAGAAGAAATAAGGACCAAGATGCTGACGGGAGAGCAACAGATTTGTCCAGATTGCGGCAGAGATGTCTGGGAGCAAGAAATAACCCCATCATCTTCCCATCTGGAATGTGTTACATGCGGCGTCCTAAACACAACAGTGGCGTCTACTGAGGAAAGGCGATCTCAGTCATCAGAAGAAACGCCAAGGAAAGTGCAGCCAGACGAGTCTACCAGAACTCCCGCAAACAACGATGTGTTAGCCATGTTCCGGACACTAATGGAAAAGTTCGAAGAACAAAAAGAAGAACTAAAAGAAGATATTAACAAGAAGTTAGATCAACAAAAAGAAGAACTCAAAAAGACGTTAAATGAACAAAAAGAAGAACGAAGAAAAGAATCAAGAAAGCTACTAGAAGAACAAAGAAAGTTCCGAGAAGATCAAAAACAAGAACTTGAAAGGAAATTTGAAGAACAACGAAGGCTACAAGAAGAACAACAAGAACAGCAGAGACAGGAAATGCAGAAGTTGCGAGAAGAGCAACAACGGCAATGCCAACGCATGGAGGAGACCATAGCTGCCAAACTCGCTGAAAGGTTGGATATGCAGGCAGAAGAAAATCACATACAGCTGCGATTGCTCGAGGAGAGGATCCAGCAGGAGACGGAAAAGACCGAAGAACGGCTCGCCCAGCAAATTGAACAGAGACAGGAATTAATATTAGAAGATGTCCGAAGAATGCACTCCCAACAGGAAAATCAGGCTAAAGCAGACAAAGAGGAATTGCAGAGGCGCCTAGAAGCCAACCGAGAAGAAGTGCAGCGAGGCATGCACAACGTAGAAAGGCAACTTTCCGTTCATGCCGAACAAATGGCCATGCTGCAACGGGTGCAGGAGGAAGAAAAGAGAAAAATGGCCGACCGCGTCGACAGATTAGCCGAAGAGATTTCCCAGAGGATGCAAAGCCAGAGTCAAACAATGGGCACCGGCGCACACCCAACTACGGATACAGGAGAGACTTCAAGAAGTCGAACTGCCTCACCTCCACCATTGAATGCATCTGTCATTGGCGAGGATTTAGGACGGGACACTGCGCAGTCCCAAAGATCATTGGACACGCACGGCAGCGGTCGAAGCTTTTTGAGAGCACCAAAAATCGATGAACTGCCAACCTTCGACCCGGACGCAGATGCGAGTTTGCCGTCAACCTTCTTAGGACGACTCTTGGATGACTGTAGACTCTATGGGATTGCTGAATCCGAACTCCTCACAATCCTTCCACGAATCCTCCGAGGTGCCGCGAAAATGCGGATCGACAACCACCTACACCAGTTCAGGACCTTTGAGGATTTCAGGGTAGCTTTCCTCAGGAACTTCCAGAGTGAAGCAATCATACAGAGAAAGCTGACTCGACTCCGCAACACCCGATACCGCCCTGACTCCCGAAAATCGCTCCGAGAATTCTTCTGGGAGCAGGTGAAGTCATTCAAGGAGCTAAGTCCGACAATGTCGGAGACCGAGGTGTTGTCCAATGTGAAGAACATGTTGCCCATCCGGGTACAGCGACAACTTATTGGGATCCATCTACAGGACACAGAACAGCTGTCCATGATATTGTGGGACAGTGAGGAGTTGGATCGCATCGAGAGCCAGCAGCGAGAACGAAACGCTCAGCGAGGTCAACGGGGTGGAGCAGTTCAAGGTCCCAGGAGAATCCAACAGGTGCAGACACCCGTCAGCAGAGAACAAAATTCCCCTGGAGAAAGAAGAAGGAGAGAACGTCCACACCCCTACCATGGACGAGGGGGCACCAGGACACGAACGGAAGAGCAACCCGTCCAAGATGGTCAGGCACATAGGGACACACGACCAGGGTTGCAAAGAGGATCCAGCACAGGGCGGCACTTTAGAAGAAACTCCAGAGGAGGAAATCAAAGTCGACGAGGGAGTCCCACAGGGGAACAGGCGAATGGAATTCGAGGAATCAGGACACAACAAGTGTCGCAAAGAGGAACTGCCAGTAATCGCAGAGGACGGGGTCAGAACCGTCCGCAGGACACGACCTCCAGGAACCAGAGCGACAGTGAACCAGATTTAAATCAGGTCCTTGAGCAGTCCTCGGAAAACTAGGGGAGGACCGCCAACGTAGGGCTCGAGTTGACGGTCTGCACCAGAACGAAGATGTAGAGTCCACCATATCAAAGCATAGCGCAAGCATCAACGCCTTACAGTGCCACGTACAGAGACGTGAAGTGGAAAGAAATGGTTGCGTGGAGCAAAAGAGTTACGAACAGGGAGAAGTGTCAGCAGAAGGAAAACAGGAAATTGATCCTCCCGTAGTCAGCGTACGCGTCTCCGCAACCTGGCTCACTTGCGATGACGCAGACCAGAAGGAAGAAGAAGATGAAGAACTCCAGCATTGTACAACGCCGAGAATAGAGGTGAAAATAAACGGTCATCTATTAGAAGCAATCATTGATACAGGCAGCGAAGCAACACTGATGACGGAGGAGACTTGGAGGAAAATAGCTTCGGATGTACGCAATCCGACTTTGCGCCCCGCCACCGAAATTCGATTAGTTGATTTTACTGGGAAGCGCCAGTCCAGAGCCTTCGGAAGAACGATTGTCCCGATTGAGCTCGCAGAAGTAGAGGTAGCGATAGAAGTACTAATTGTGAAGAGACTCAACGCACCCCTTCTGCTTGGAGTTGACTTCTTGTACAAAATACGCGCCGAGCTGGACTTCAGTCGCTCTGAGCTGCGAACGTTACAGGAAAACAATCAACTTCAGTGCAAATTCTTGAATATTGATGTAGAAGAAGAATTATGCACCAAAGAAAGAGATTTTCAAGTGGCTGCAGTGGTGGCGGAGGAAGACATTGCAGGCAGCATCAAAGAGAAAGTGCGAGCAGCGGCCTTGCCCTCGCTGGAAACACAAAGACAATTGGAACACATCCTCCGAAAACACAGTGAGCTATTTTCTGAAAGACCAGGACGCTGCCGAGTATACAAACATGAGATTGCCGTAGAAACGAACGACGCCATTGTTTCAAAGATCTATCCAGTGGCACTGGCACATAGGGCGGAGGTGCGGAAGCAGTTACAACAGATGTTGGAATGGGACATCATTCGACCCTCCAAATCGTGTCATCTAAATCCACTGCTAGTAGTGATGAAGAGCGACAAGACCCTGCGCCTATGCATAGATTTTCGGGCTCTCAACAAGCACACGAAGGTGTTACAGACTAGACCTTTGGACATCCAAGAGATCTTACAGAAGTTTCATGGCGTGCAATACTTCGCCCGAATTGACATGAATTCCTCGTTCTGGCAGCTCGAGTTGACCGAAAGCTCGAAACCCTACACAGCGTTCCCATTCGAGAACCAACTCTACGAATTTCAAGTAATGCCTTTTGGCCTTTGCAATGGGACGCAATCTTTCACTAATGCAATGAATTTAGTGCCTGGAGATGCCGTTCAGGATTTCACTATCTGCTATGTGGACGATCTGCTAATATTTTCAAGGACACTGGAAGAGCACTTTACCCACATTGATACTGTATTGAACCGGATCAAGCAAGCAGGAATGACCGTAAAGCTGAAGAAATCTGAATTCGCTTTACCACAGATCCAGTTTCTTGGACATGTAATATCCTCAACAGGAATCGTCAAAGATCGTAGCAAAGTTGAAGCCATCCTAAGTTTGTCACCGCCGCGCACAGTCAAGCAGGTGAGAAGATTCTTAGGAATCTTGGGATATCATCGCCAATATATCCCAGGATATGCCCTGAAAGCGCAACCACTGTACGAGCTCCTAAAGAAGAATAGACGTTGGAAATGGACTCCAGAACATCAGAAGAGTTTTGAAGAACTGAAACAAGCAGTCGCAGAGGATGTTATGTTGTATCATCCCAACTTCGATGAGCCATTTTACGTCCAGTGCGACGCATGTTTGTCTGGAATTAGAGGCTATCTGTATCAGAAACAGGGTGAAGAGAAACGCGTAATTCAATACGCCAGTAGAAGTTTGAGAGGAGCAGAGAAGAATTATGCCATACATGAACTCGAGTGCTTAGCTATTCTCTGGTGTATCCAAAAATTTAGAATATACCTGCTTGGAAGACGTTTTACCGTCATAACGGACCACAAAAACCTACAATGGTTACATCGAAGTAGGAATTGGAATAGTAGACTCACAAGATGGAGTATTCAGCTTCAGGATTATTCGTTTGAAGTTGAGTACTGTAAGGGAAGCGACAATACTGTTGCAGATTCCTTATCCAGATATTATGAAGAAGGACCTGCTAGCACCCTGAATATAAACTCACTTCAAACTAAAGCCTCAATTCTGGAAGTCAGTAGATCGGAACTGGCTAAGCTGCAGCTGGAAGATGACCAATGGAAACACATAATCGATTTCCTTATTAATGGGAGCAAAGAGGATACTGTCCAACGCAGTAGAAACTGGATCAATGCATACCAGCTAGTAGATCAGATTCTCTGCTTGAAGAACTTCCACAACCCAAACGTACTAACGATTTGCCTACCGAGGGCACTTGTCAACAAAGCACTACAAGATGCTCATGACGGCAATGGTCATTTTGGCTTTTTCAAGTCATGGAGAACGCTTAGTGCTGCTTACTATTGGAAGGGAATGAGGAGAGATCTGAAGAGCTGGATTGCAGACTGCGAGATCTGTGTAAGATCCAAAGTAGATCGCCATCCTCCTGAAAAGACATTGACCAGTTACATCGCTACAAGACCCAGAGACATCTATTATGTAGACCTGGTTGGGCCTCTACCAAGGGCACCCACAGGAGAAAAATACATCCTTACGGTTATGGATGGATGTACAAGATATCTGGTAGCCTTCGCAATAAGAAATATATCAGCGAACTTGGTCCTGAAGTACCTGCAACGATATGTACTGTCAGTTATTGGTGTGCCAAACAGCATCCTGACAGACCAAGGACGTCAGTTCGTATGTCAGCAGTGGAAGGAGCAAATGGAGAAGCATAACATCAGGATACTATATGCACCTCCATATCATCCCAAATCTAATTTGGTTGAGAGAATGCATGCAGAGCTCCACCGTTTGTTCCGAGTATTCTGCAACAAGAATCATACTTCATGGGCGAATCATCTGCCTTGTTTAGTGGTCTTGTTGAATCACGCAGTAAGTGAGTCCTCATCGCACTCACCTGCAGAATTATTCTTGGGGAAGATCAGGAACAATCCGATACTGGAACACTTCGGAATTCCACGAAAAGAGTGCGAAGAGTGGGAAGACAAACTGTTCCATGCTACGCGCAGAAATATTAGGTTAAAGAAGATGCGCAATCAGAAACTTGCGAAGAAAGGACCAGCAGTGACACCAGGAGAACTCGTTTTCCTGAAATCACACAAGCTCAGTACCCTGGTAGATCAAAAGATCCAGAAATTTTTTGAACTTTATTCTGGCCCGTATTATGTCAAAGTAAAGGCAGGGGAAAACACTTTTGTGTTGATTGATTGCAGCAGTGGAAAGGAGACGGTTCCACAGCACGTAGAAAATATCAAGGTCTGGCAATGTTCTCAGAAGAAAAAGGAAGAATGGATCAGACAAATGAACAAGAAGCTCTCTCCAGACGCGTCCACTAGCAGATCAGAGCACACGAGGTAAAAACCATTAGGGTTCGGATTTTTATGTACTTCAACTTTTCTATGAACTTCAAAATTAGGGATAGAATTTTCATGTACTTCAGAATATTTTTGTGAACTTTGAAATTTCTGACTAGGGTTCGGATTTTTATGTAATGCTCAATTTGTACTTAGAATTCATGATGCAATGTCAATCACAAATATTCTCTTAGGATGGAGATCTGCTTCAACTAAGTTGCATCATCTGCTCCATCTTAGGAGGGGGATAACTGTGACAGTTGCATCATTACCATTTTTATTTAATTTTTAAATAATTCTTTTAAACCCAATTTTGCGTATAATTATGAACATTAGTGCATATAATTTTCATTTTCATTTTTGTTTGTTTAAAGAACAAAAGAACATTCTCTTTATTTTCCCTTACTATCCGAGAAGTAACATGTTTTATTTTTTTCTGTATACCTGTCCGTGCGGCGAGGACAGTTGAAAGACCCTTCCATTGTCTCTCAATACCACTGCCTAAGCCACATACGTAGACCACACACAGCAGAGTTCCCGGCGTGAACGCAAGAAAGAAGAACAAAACAGCTTTTAGCATCTTTTTGTGAAATTGAGAAAAATAATAAAGTCCTAACACGTTGAATAGAATCCAAGTAGAAATATAATCTCTGCGAATTTGTCAAAATCACAGCATAGACCATATGTCGCCACTCAGAACCAAGATAAAATTTTAACATAGAACTGTGAAATGGTCCAAAACCACGCACGAGACGACTAGGTGCCAAATCAACTCTCATAAAAATTTTCGATATAACATGTGAAATTTGAAGGAAGCACGTACGTTAGAGAAACGACGCCCGAACACCGTAACTAGGCGGAGACCAAGAGAATCAAAATTTAGGACACCAAAATGACTTAACGAATAAGAGAGCAGAGACGAAATCGAAGACACCGTTAGAGGCGTATCCAAAAAGTTCGGCAGGTTAAAAATTCAAAACTCCAAGTCAGTCGTAAAATAATTCTTCACCGGGAAACAGCGTACCACCGCAACACAAAAACATACCCGGAACTTACACACACACTACATTCATAATCAAAAGTTAAGTTCACAATAACAATGTGCGGCTAAACTCACCGAAGCCGAGTGTACGATATTACAATCTTTCCTTAGCATAGTAACCTACACATTGATCTTCTTCAAAATATATTTATATATATAAACATATATATATAAACTTTGTAACGCTGCTAATATATATATATATATATAGATCGCGAAACGCCTACAAACATTGTTTTTGAGTGACAGAGTTTCGTACTTATAAACGTAATCACGAGCTATTACAGACAATTAGAATAACCTACATACGCACCGAAAGCACTTGAACTAGTTTTAATCATACATAATCAGTTTTTGAAGTATTATACACAATGCTTAAAAACAATAAACACTGTTTATCCGTGTAACACTACACTTTTAACACCGAGAGTGATGTTGGTGCAGTGAGACGTCTGAAAGTGCGTTTAGTGAGAGTGCATCCTATCAGAAATGGACCAACAGAAGCCCCACCTTGATGGATCAGGAGACGCCCAAGAGCGACGCCCCTTCCAGTTTGAGAGGAGGACGCAGCGGGAATCGAAGAGAGGAACTCCGAATCCAGGACACTTCTCACGAAAGAAGGAAGCCAGTAAACGCAGGGACATCTGTATGTGTGTTGTGAGCTTGGTGGTGAGAGCAGTGTGTACGGCGAAAGGTAGGACCCATCCAAATTATTTTTTGTTGATTCCAAAAGGGAAATTTTCGTCATTGAATAGAATGCAAGACGTTCGCGATATAAAAGTCGGAACTATTTAAAAACTGTTAACGTATTTACACCGCGTGGAGAAAAGATTTTCCAACTCGAACTGTAATTGCTAAACAATTAGAACTCTTTTTTTTTTCTTTCTTTTTGAGCAAGGCTTATTAAAAATAGAGATACTTTTTAAAATGATACTTCTATATATATATATTCTGTGACTTTAGTGAATATGTCGTTGTTTTTATTAAGGAGATAGTAGTTTAGGTCATTTCTCTATTTGTGGCTTAGATTTTTTTTTGATAACATATAAAGAAAGTTAATTTAAAAGTAGATCGAATGACGGGTTGTAGACCTTTAACGATGAAAGAAGTATTTACTTTAACATATGGAAATTTGTATGAAGTAAAAATGCATCATCTGCGCTATGTACATGTAATATGAGAACTTTAAGATAATTTTGAACAAGACATAATAGATATTCCTAGAAAATATATTCAAGACATTGCTTCAATTGTCCAAAGATTATAGTGTTTGCAAAGTAATTTTGCATAGAAGTGAACGTACTAAATGAGTCTATTTCGATCTATATACTAGTAAAACTCTAATAAATAATATTGTAATGAGTCATCAAATATATGTTACGTAAGAGAGCTAAAGGATTAATTAGTAACTATGATGTATATGCGACTAGTCTCGCAATTAATCATTTTCTTGGTTGGAGATACGTAATCCATAAATAAAGCGGAACCGACATTAGTACAGTCAGGTAGAATATAGATGAAAAATACGAAGTAGGCTAAGTAAAGCCGCAATTATTACGTCAGTCTGATCCTCTAACAATCGAGCGATCAGACGTTTATGCGCATAAACTAGACGAACAAACTAGAGGAATACATGAAAATGTCCGGCCGTATACCAATCCTATTAATGATAAAGAGAAAATCACGAAAAACTCAATATATTCAGATTAAAGAAATCTCGAGAGACGTCTTGACATTTATTATTTATATTCATGTGTTATTTGATTTTTTTGTATGTATGCATGTATTTACTTATGATTTTATATATATATATATATATATATATATATATATATATATATATATATATATATATATATATATATATATATATATATATATATATATATATATATGTTTGTGTCTATTAATTTTCTACTTGTGTTAATATGAGTATATATATGTAGTCTTTATGCATAACGAAATGGTAATGCTACGCTCATTGATTTTATGTATTTGATAGTGTATGCTTGTTAGGTAAATCTCAAAGTGCATATTTAGTGCACTTATTCTCATTCTCAGTTATTAATTTAAATAATTAGAAATGGTTAGCAGTCAGGCAGTAGGTTTATTTAACTCCTTTGAATCATTCTATGTTTCTTTCATACTTCCCACAAATCTCAAATCAAAGTCATGACTTGTTTCTCAATTTATTTTATTTTAGTTCAAGTTACTTCAACTCATTTCCACTGACTTCAACTAGTTTAACTCATTTTAAATCATTTCAATACTTAGTTTTCACCCGAATAAAATATAGGTTATTATATTCAAAATTCCGTCTAGCTATGTAATATCTTAATCTCGTAAATATTAAAAAGGTTATAGTCAAAATAAATCAGCTAATCAACGTAAACTATATACTTAGCATATAATGTCAAATAATTAGGTATTTTTCAAATGCAAAATTGTAATTTAACCAGTTTGGTATGATATCTATGTAAATCAGGAAAGATCTATATAGAATGTAAACAATGTAAGATTGCATCTAGCACTGGTTATAAACATCAATTCCACAGTTTGTTTATTTGTGTCAGGTTAATGATAACAATTCATTCACTACATAGTTCAAGAAAGAAAGCCCCGAGGTAATTTACTTAAATTGATTTCTTTTTGTGTTAAGGCCTTATGCCTTATTCTGAACATTTGTTGTCAGAAAACCCAAAATTCAATATTAACCTTCAGCTTGCTTAATTTTTTTAGAAAACATTTTTTTTTGTTGTTGTTTTCGTTTGCTCATTAAAACTTTTATTACATTGTTAATCAAATTCGTAAGCTTTTTCTTTCATAAACAAGTTGTATCCCTAACCTTAAGCATAACATTGGTTTCCAAAGGATCTGTTAGGCAAATTAGGCAATATAAGCATTTCTCGATTCTAGTGGGGATTAGACTGATTTTCAGAATTTTCAACTAAATTCTAAATTCTAGATATTCGTTTATTTTCTGGTTTTATTCTTATTACTACTATTATTGTTCAGTCCACTTGGAAAGTGAGAGTCAGTCTAGTTCGTTCACACAAACCAAACATTAGAGCAAAATTCTCTTTCAGCGTTGCAGCATGTGAATTCAGGATACGTATGCGAATAATATCAAGTTTCATTTGCTTACACGGTTTTAGAGGGATCTTATTTCCCTAAAGCCCTGGGACACCGCGGGGAGATAGGATTTCCTAACCGTGAGATCAATCCTTATCGAGTCACAAACCATTTTAGTTCGAGGAACGGAGACTTTAACGGTGGTGCACAGGGAATAAATAGTGACAGACGGAATATGAACCCAAAACCCGCCATCTCATTTTTTTCTTTTTATTATTACAAAACCTGGCGCTACAAGCGATCACCACCGGGATCTTTCTCTTTTCATTTTTCAAATTTTACAAGAGCAGTAAATAAGAACAATAAAACGAAAGTAAAATTTTCTTGTCCATTTAGCAACATTTTGTTTTACTCATTCTAATTTTCGTATTTATAATTCTTTTCCTATGAAATTTACCACAAATATACATTTCCCGATAATAGACATAGTATCAGTATTAAAAGTATCCTGCAAAATCATTATCAAATTATATTCTTACAAGAATACAGTTATAGATATGCGACAATCATTTTGGACATGAGTGTTCCTCTTAAGGTTCCTGTGAACTCCCCCTTGTCCGAGCACTTCGCCTTTTCACCACCAGATGCTCACTTTTTCATTTAGCAATCACTGCTGGCACCTCTACTGGGAAGAACTGAAAGATCGTACCGCTCAGTTTGAATGTGTCCAGGATATCCACACTTGAAGTGGGCGGGGAGAGGAATCCAAGTTTTTTTTTCGTGCACCTGCAGTCAGTCACAGTCTATTTATACAAGCCGTGTTGTTCAGCCGCAGGGCAAAATCTCAACCATTGATGAGTAACATAAATCTTTTCTTTTTGCAGGTAGGAATAAAGTTTTTGTACGAAAAACGGAAATTAGGTTGCAGAGAACGTCATTCGCATCGCGTTGACAAATTATCTTTCGTCCGTTTATCACATGAAACTCTTTTCTTTTTTTTTTATTATTACCAGAATATGAGATTTAAAAAAAACCTAAATGGTTCTTTGTATACAGAAAACAAACAAACAATACTAATATTTTCTTAAATATCAGTATTATATGATCTTTTTTCTGAAGTGTATGATGCATGAAAAATGGACAGAATGAATTTTGACTTTGCTATTTGTCCCTATCCTTCTGAGTAGAGAGAATGATGTGGCGCAACTAAAGGGCCTGCAGGGCCCGCAACATTGAGAGGCCCATTTCAGTTTCGAAGTTAAACTTTATAATGTTGAGATGTTAAAAATTATGTGATGTTCCAACTATATCTCATTTTTACCTATGAAGACGGTAACATATGGGCGATTATTTAGTAAATTAAATGCCAACAAAACTTTTACTGACCAGCGAAAACATTACGACCACTCGCTACTTTTTGAACGAAATCATCGGGCTAAGATAAGAGCTACAAGGCATAACACAACCGCGCGCCAAACACGACAAGAATCTCAGTCGATTAGTCAGTGTGGTGCTTGTGCCTTGAATGGGGAAGGACGACGATATATCAGGGTGACTAAATGGCTGGGAGCTTCATTTCGGAAACAACGCGACTTGTCGAGTTTTCGCGATCTTCCGTGCTTATGTATTTCAAAGATGGGGAAAGGACAGTGAAACCAGCATCGAACCAAACAACAAAAAGTGGGACGACCACACCTCATTAAAAATGTCGGATGTCGTAGACTCTCGAATTTGGTACAGCAGAATAGACGAAAACAATAGCACAATATAATAATAATAATAATAATAATAATAATAATAATAATAATAATAATAATAATAATAATAATAATAATGTGCATTTTTTTGCATATGAGCAAGTTGTGACTCACTAGATAGAACATAGAAAGTCAAAACTATTCTATATATATATGCGCAACAGTCTTTTGTGATCTGAGCCTGCAGCGGGCTTATGTTAGTAGTAAGCACAACCACACCCAACGTCGCCGGCTGTCTAGATTGAAGTCCGCTATCTTTTAGTTTCCCAACTTTTCTCTCGAAATTTGGTCAACACAGAAATGTTTGAGTGCCACACCGGGAATTAATCCCTGGACGATGCACACCGTATCACTTTCGCTAATCATTTGGTAAAATTCAGGTTAGGGTGGTAATGAATTAATTTTGGAATATGCCATTTCTCATAAGGTAAAGTTCAAAAGTATTGTGACATAATTAAAAAGCTCATTATCAACCACGTATTCTTACCTCTAATATCTCTAAAAGTTTTCGAGTTATGTGTTAAAAATGGTTGAAACACTTGAAGTTAGTTTAGTAACATGAAGAAGATAGTGGACTTATACATACATGATTAGAATTGCTCCAATTTTTATTTTTATTCTTCTTTCTCGTAAAGAAATACAGAATCATAATTTCAACCATTTTGGTACATTTTTCATAATTTGATGCGCGAACAGCCGGTTTCTTTCCTTACGTTTTGAACTTGGGATTTATATTCTCCTTGCCACTTATCGTGAAAGTCATATAATGACATGGGTCCCAAAGCTAGAATATCTTATGCGACAGAGGTAATGACAATTTTTGTCATTTCATCTCTCAAGATCTGTTAAATTTGACATTTATTGAATGATATCGGTTTTATAATACGAATAAATTTTTCGCAATAAGGTGCGTATAGTGGTAGTAAGAAATGACAAAAGCTACCACTGACCTTTATAGTTTGACTCATGCTTTTTCGATAATGGTATTCCCCTTAAATTTTGTAAAGGACAGTATCATTTTAATTATCTTAACCCAATTTCCTAAAGCATCTCATTCGTACGCTAAAAGAAAGATTTCTATTTTTTATGTATAAGAATTCAGGGGATGCAAATTTATTCAAAATTCCTTTACAATTAAAGCCGCCTAAACATATATTCCTTCGAGATTTCTGTATTTTGAAAACAATTCACGATTTCAGTTCTTTGTATTTACTTGTTTCCATGTTTTTTATATCAATGCTGTATGATCAGTTCCCAGAATTATTTTAGTTCCCCGGTAAATCCATTTATAACAAGCTCCAAATACTGCTACAATTTTAATGTGGTTTTAGGAGAATCTGCATATCTCATCCTTTTGTTACTCTCTATATATTCATCTACTACGTAAACAAACATCAGTGAAAGAGAGGCTGAGAGCTAACATGTGCTCCGTGAGGAACGTTGTCATACCTTGCACTGATATATCTAGAGAGTCTATTGTTGTCACGAGACGAAACGAGACAAGACGAGACTTCTGGCTGTGTCGTCTCGTCTAGAAAAGATGTGCTCGTCTCGTCTCGTATCGAATGGTTCTGTCTCGTCTCGTATCGAATGGTTCTGTCTCGTCTCGTGGCAACACCAGAAAGGCTGAGGCCCACAAAAGAGCTGTTATACCAAGTGGTTAAAATTATAACTTTTAACCAAGTTTGGTTAACAGAGCACAACACACAACACGACTGCAATCTTCCAGCAACGACTGCTTAGTTTCGACTGAACCCGTAATTACTTCGATAGGAACATTTGTCAATACCGTCAGTACAGTCGAAAGGCAAGATTTCCCCATTTATTCTGATATCCTTTTTTCAGAACCCCTGGCGCCACTTCAACAAATAAGGAGGCCTATGTAACTTTCCCATTTAAAAAATGGTTTATCTTCGAATAACATCATAAAATGATAAAAAAGATAAATTTTATTGTCAAATCAGAATCTTTTCAAAACTCAGTATCGAGAAAGGCTGACACGTTTCTGTCTTGGTTCGGAACGAGAAAGACCATGCAACAATAGTTAGTTACTGATAAAATTGCCACTTCTACGCGTACTTGTATCATACTTCTATAACAGGATTTTTATACGTAGATATCTCCACCAGCCCCCGGAATAAAATATTCTGAAACACTGATCTCAATGAACGCTTTACATTGTATTTGAATCTGGAGCACTATCACAAAATAATTGAACTTGAATCGATTAAAAAATGGAAGTGAAAGCTGTTTGTAAGAATCATTTTTAAAAAGTGCTTTAGGTATTCCCTGTTCTTTGTAGGATTTGAAACATTGAATCATTTGGATCATTTGAAATAATAAAAGATTATATACATTTCGAAGGCAAATATTTATTCCGAGTTAATAAATTTTTAAGCAAATTCAGAAACTGTGTTTGTATTTTTTGAGACACGAGACGAGACGTTTCACGAAACGTTTTGTATTGTATCGTGTCTCGCTTCAAAGAGTCCTGTCTCGTCTCGTTGCAACACTAAGAGAGTCTTACGCATTCTCTTTCCAAGAAAATGAGCTAGAAACTTGAAAAGCACATTCAGTCAATTGTTATCATAGAATATACTATGGGTACAGCCACTGACGTGTAGAAGGTGACACAGGCGGAATTTGTCTTTGGCGAGTTGGAGCCGTGGGGCTCTATTATTTGGATTGGAAACATTGGTTCAAAAATATTTGACATTTAGCATACATACATATACACATATTATACGTACACACACACACACACACACACGTACACGTGTGTTACATATACTTTAATTAATGCGTGGACCTAAGGACAAGGTCCGGTTCGCCCACCCAAAAACCGCCTCTGGGAGGTGGATTGGAAGCGCACCCCTGAAACATAGAATTATGCTAATCGTAATCTTCTGAGATAGACTACCCCCCGAGGAATAAGTAAATAAATAAATAAATAAAAATAGTTTCTTAATGTTTATCTTTCGTATACGAACAACTGAAAAATTTTACTCTCTCAACAATGAGAGCCGTATACAGGTGATCCTGCGTTCCTGGCGGAACTTCCCTAGTTGCGGACAAAATTTCACACTGTACACTCTTTCGGTTCTCTCCCGCACGGTAGTTTTTTTATTATTATTATTATTATCTTTATCTACTCCCTTGGAGTAACTGTTGCTCTGTATTTTCACGGGCTTGCAACCGTCAGAATGAATATCTTGGCTGCCTTCCCAGCTACCCATTCAGCATGCAATAGATACATGCAATAACAATCAAATCCCACACAAACTACTCTACCCATCAAATATTTTAACATGGAAAGTTCTTTTACGCAACGTATTTCGTTTGTTTATAATGGAATAGACCTAAATACAACTTTTTTTTTTTTTTTTTTTTAATGTTCTTCTGGAGATTCGATAGCGATATCGCTCACATCAAAAAAATGACAGAATTAGTGCTGTGACAATCTAGTAGAAATACAACATGCCTGTGATTACATTGCTATTTATTCAATGATTATTTTGCTTAGAGCTTTCTTACTCTTCAAGGGTATACAATTACTCTTCACTTATGTTGCGAAAAAATATTCAGCTTGCAAATTTATTGCAAGAACTTCTCATTCCCTAATACATGTTTATTCTCTCAATTTGTACGTACAGCCGACAAACTTACACAGAATCTCAACAGAGTTCAAATGTGAGGTGTCTGCTGTGAAATACAGGTCAGTTATATGGGAGGGGCTTTTAGAGTGCAGTTCTAGGAACACTGTGGGCTTTTAGAGTGTAATTCTAGGAACTGTAGGGGGCCATCCCGCTCCACCTGAGACAAAAAAAAAAAAAGCATGAAAAGAAATTGGCGGCACACAACTAATTCACACTGGTTACAAAGTAGGCACAAGAAAGTTCTGAATGAAATATGTTTATTTATTTATTTATTTTATTTTTTTTGCACTATTCCATTTTTCGAACAATAACATTTACCGATGACTTGTTAGCCCCTCCACCACAGCCACCATGAAAACAAATTCAATCGGAATTTGGCCAGCTCGTTTGATCACGAATAATTATCGTTTGATCCCAACGCATAATGACGTATTACACACAATTTGGCTAGGGCTTGTTAGCCCTTGATAATCGACATGTACTATTCCATAGATATTTCAATCGTAAATAGGTAAGCAAAGTTTCGTTAGTTTCTGGTAGAAAGTATGACAGATAAAGTTGATTGTTTATTTAACAATGGTGGCCTCTAACAATGAAACTAACAACAACAACTGAAATCGACAAGTACCATTTCATAGATATCTCAGTAGTAATCCGGTGGGTGTGCCAAGTTTGGTCACTTTCTGGTACAAAATATAGCAAAGTTGATTCTTTGTTTAACGATGGTGGCCTTCAACAATGAAACTAATAACAATATGTGGAATCAACACGTACTATTTCCTAGATATTTCAATCTTAAATGGGTGTGCAAAGTTTGGTTAGTTTGTGGTAGAAAGTGTGTAAGATAAAATTGATTGTTTATTTAACAAAGAAGAAATCCAATGATTGTTTATTTAACAATGGTAATCTTCAACAATGAAACAAAAACAATATGTGAAATCGACACACACCATTTCATAGATATTTTAATCTTAAATGGGTGTGCAAAGTTTCTTCACTTTCTGGTAGAAAGTACGGCAGATAAAGTTGATTGTAAACTTAACAACAGTGGCCTCTAACAATGAAACTAACAACAATATGTGAAATCGGCACGAACCATTTCATTGATATCTCAATCGTAAATGAGTGTGCCAAGTTTGGTTAGTTTGTGGCAGAAAATATGACAGATAAAGTTGACTGTATATTTAATAATGGAGAAATCCAACGATTGTGTATTTAACAATGGTGGTCTTCAACAATGAAACTAACAACAATATGTGGAATCTACACGTAAAATTCCCTAGATATTTCAATCTTAAATGAGTGTGCCAAGTTTGGCCAGTTTGTGGTAGAAAGTATGGCAGATAAAGTTGATTGCTCATTTAACAATGGTGGTCTCTAACAATGAAAGTAACAACAATAAGTAAAATCAACACGTACCATTCCATAGATATCTCAATCGTAAATGAGTGTGCGAAGTTTGGTTAGTTTGTGGTAGAAAATATGGCAGATAAAGTTAATCGTTTATTTAACAATGGATAAACCCAACCATTGTTTATTTAACAATGGTGGCCTTCAATAATGAAACGAACAACAATATGTGAAATCGACACATAGTATTCCGTAGATATTTCAACTTTAAATGGGTGTGCAAAGTTTGGTCAGTTTGTGGTAGAACGTATGGCCGTTAAAGTTGATTGTTTATTTAACAATGGTGGCCTCTAACAATGAAACTAACAACAATATGTGAAATCGGCCCATACCGTTCCATAGATATCAATCTTAAATGAGTCTGCAAATTTTGGTTAGGTTGTTGTAGAAAGTGTGGCAGAAAAACTTGATTGTTTCTTTAACAATGGTGGCCTTCAACAATGAAACTAACAACAATATGTGAAATCGACACGTACCATTCCCTAGATATTTCAATCTTAAATGCGTGTGCAAAGTTTGGTCAGTTTCTGTTAGAAAGTGTGGCACATAAAGTGGATTTTTTATTTAACAATGGTGGCCTCTAACAATGAAACTAACAAAAATGTTTGGAATCCACACGTACCGTTCCATAGATATCTCAATCGTAAATGAGTGCACCAAATTTGATTAGTTTGTTTTAGAAAGAGTGTAAGATAAAGTTGATTGTTTATGTAACAATTTAGAAATCCAACGATTGTTTATTTAACAATAGTGGCCTTCAACAATGAAAGAACAACAATATGTGAAATCGACACATACCATTCCATAGATATCTCAATCGTTCATGAGTGTGCAAAGTTTTCTTAGTTTGTGGTAGAAAGTATGGCAGATAAACTTAATCGTTTATTTAACAATGGAGAAATCCAACGAATGTTTATTTAACAATGGTGATCTTCAACAATGAAACTAACAACAATATGAGAAAACGACACAAATCTTTCCCTAGATATTTTAATCTTAAATGTGTGTGCAAGGTTTGGCCAGTTTCTGGTAGGAAGTATGGCAGATAAAGTTTATTGTTCATTTAATTGTTCATTTAACAATGGCGGCCTCTAACAATGAAAGTAACAACAATAGGTGGAATCGACACGTACCATTCCCTAGATATTTCAATCTTAAATGGGTGTGCAAAGTTTGGTCAGCTTCTGGTAGAAAGTACGGCAGATAAAGTTGATTGTTTACTTAACAATGGTAGCCTCTAACAATGAACCTAATAACAATATGTGAAATCGACACGTACCATTCCCTAGATTTTGTAACGTCCATTAACCAGATTATATCCGTTTTTGCTTAATTTTTGAATTGTTTATTTTATTTTTGATTGTTTTAATTTTATTAGTTGTATATGTTAACATTGGTGACGGTGGCGCCATCTATCGTTTTAGACACAAACTGTTTGGACGTTATGAATAACCTTAAACTGTTATTGTTATATACGGAAACGAAACAAATCATTTTCAGAGGCAAGTACTATACCATGTAAACTTCTTCATATAACCCGCTCAAAGCTGGTTTGTTTGTAACCAGTTAGCTGAACAGGAAGCGGAAATGACGTTTTCTTCACCCACTTATTTCAAAACGGCGTTTACTTTTTAAAAAATACGCCTCATACTAAGCTTATGGCATTGCTATTGAAATGAAACTATGATAAAGACTGTCCCGGAAGAAATGTACAAATCACTCAGAATTTAGCAAGATATTTTATAAATTTGACCATGTTGAACGTCACAAGTAATTTTGCAATTAGGAAACCAGAATGGGTTAATTTATTTAGCAATACACACTATTTGTACGGTATCTCATATTAGATATTCATACAATACAAATATTTGAAAGATTCGTTAAAACTAGGTGGCTTTATATCCCTCCCTATGATTACTCATGAGGGTTGTTTCTTCTCCTGTTAAAAAAAAAAAAAAATCGTTCAGCTATATGATTTGCAGATGGCATAGCTCTTGCTGTGGAATCTGAAAAGAAAGTCAATAACATGTTAGAAAACTTGAGAAAGGGTTGTGAGGAATGTGGGATGAAAATAAATATTAGAAAGACAAAAGCTATGGTGATTGGAACGGGGAGAAAATATACCCCATGAGGATCCTGCCGCCTACAGTCGGACAATTTGTCCATGTCGACCAGATGCCGCGGTCGGATTGCCGGCGCCGGACACCGGCGTCTTTCCGCGCGATTTTCGACAGCGACGAAAGTTTGCCTTGCCGAGCAGTCGGCAAACAGCCGGAAATTAGCATTAAATGCGCCGGCGCCGCCGTCAAAAAGAGGTCAGCACAAGGAGTCCGCAGAGGGTCGGAAAGAGGCCTTTCCGACTGTTTTGCCGACTCTGACGGTCAGAAACAATCGGCAAAGAGTCGGCAAAGGACATTTTATTTTACGATTTTCGACTGCTTGCCGCCTCGGCAAAATGTCGGCAACTTTGAACAAGTAGATCGTTGTGCCGCCGCGGACCGGTTCCGGCTGCCTCTGGCAGCCTGCCACCGTCGACGGCGGCAATCCCTCTTTCCGACCGCGACTTCCTGATGGGGGAACAGGTGACCAGTTTTATATACCTGGGTAGCATTATTAGTGATGATATAAAGTGTGAATGTGAAACAAAAGCAAGAATGGGAATAGCGAAAGAAGCCTTTAGAAGTAAGAAAATATACTACTATTTTGTAGGACCTTGAATAAAGAGTTGAGAAAAAGACTTATAAAATGCTTCGTATGGAATATTGTGCTGTGTGGGTCAGAAACATGAACATCACGCAAAAGCTATGAAAAACAACTGAAAGCTTTCGAAATGTGGGTGTGGAGAAGAATGAAGCGAATTAGCTGGGTCGAGGGGAAAACGAATGAGAAGGTGTTAGAAATGATGGGAGAGAAAAGAACAATTTTAGATATTATTTAAGAAGAGGAAGAGAAACTGGTTGGGATATTAACTAAGAAGAACTGAATCATTAGGGACGTGCTAGAGAGTATGGTGGAAGGAAAATAGGGAGAGGGAGAAGGAGACTCCAATTAATGGACGATATCAAACCAGAGAAATCGTACGTGAAGACGAAGAAGTTAGCGGAAGACCGCGAGTGGAACATGGAAGTTTCTCAATTGCAGTGACCTGCCAATAATGGCAGACTACTTATGATGATGATGATGATATTCGTAAATTAATATTGACTAGTTGGTATAAACATTAAATCAATATTCAAACTTCTCTTGGTAACAGTATACATGAGAACCCCCTGATCTGCGTTTCTTCTGTGTTCTATTACCACTTCTACATGAAATTCCATAAATTTTCTACGTAGTGCAATAGTAAGAAGTATCCATGTGCACAAGACATGCGATATGCGTTAAACCCCCCCCCCTACACACACACAAATACATAGTCATAGATAAAGTACAAGGGCACTAGACATGCAAATATAAAGTACAGGTACGTTCTTTTTTATTTTCGTATCAGTCGATAAGTAAATAAAAGTCGCTTTGTTACCCCCTTTTGTAAGTTCGTACATACTCAATGAATAATCCCTAAAAGTATGAGCGTCCTGCTCCTTCGGGAACTGATGCAGCTTCATGTATACTATATCTCTTCTCTTTTTAATTCAGGTTTGTTTAATAATTTTAGTTGTCGATGTATAGATATATTTTTGGTTATATTGTAGTTCTTGATTTTCTTTTATAAATTTAAAATTTATAGGCGCCACAAAGTTTGATCATTATTGCTATAAAAATTATTACGGTACAGATATGGTACAAGTCAGCAACTGTAAACTGAACTAAATTGAAATTAAATTAAATTCAAGAGTGAAAAATATACTCAAAATGGTTAACGAAGAACAGATAGAAAACATATGATAATTATTGTACAGTACATGTTCAAACGAAATATCAAATATATTATCAATTCCTTTTAAGTTCATATGGCCAATAGCGTATAAGGTCCTGGTCTCGATTCTGGTTTAATCTGCACCGAACGTACCACAAGGTTCAGATCTCACTGTAAATTGCAGGTCTCGTTCTATTTAGTAATGTTTGACCGAAAAGATGTGGACCTACAGTTCAAAGTGGAATTCGAATCACCGTAATGCGTTTAAATTGTGCAAGTCTCCCCTATCAGGAATCGAACCCGGGATCCCGTGCATCGCGCGCCTTAGCTATTAGACAAGGAGAACTGAAAACCCAAACATTCGTCTCCTTAAGAGCCTGACATACTAAAAATAATACAAAATTTACAATTTTTTTGTTTTGCTTATTTTTCATAAGTGAAGGGAGATATTGAAATGCAACTTACCAGAACCATAGAGAATGTTATTCTACAACAGAATATACAAACCTGAAGAATTTTCAGTGTTGCCATACATAGAAATTATAATGTTGCCAGAATAACATTTCCCCCAAACTCTAAGTTAAGGCAGCGACTAGAGGAACGAATTCAACTGCATTTGATTACGTATTATCTTGTCTTGGAACCCTGTAAACTTCTTTTTAAATAATAATCGTATTTAGTGTGTAATAAACAAAATACTTTTAACATACAGTTATTAACATTTAATAATAATATATATTATTTAAAAAAGTAATTCGCAGGATATCAAAATATTAATACGTAATCAAATGCAGTTGAGTTCGTTCCTCTACTTCTTTTGGCAACACTGAAAAATATTCATATTTTCTAATGTAGAATAACATTATCTATGATTGTGGTAAGTTGCATTTCATTATCTAATTTCACTTATGAAAAACAAAAAAGAAAAATGGTAAATTTTGTATTATTTTTGAAAACTGATTATTATTATTATTATTATTATTATTATTATTATTATTATTATTATTATTATTATTATTATTATTATTATTAATTTAGTAGGTAGAACAATCATTTGTTGTTAGGTAAGAGCTCCTCACAGAAAGAAAATATATATATATTTTGTATAAGCAAAGTTTTAAAGTTATCTTTAAAGACAAAATAAAGCTTTTGTCTCACTATTATACGAAAAATCATTATACCTAAGAAATGCCAAACGAACTACATAAAGGAGAAAGAAATGAAATGTGAAGGAATGGGTGTGTGTTTGTGTTTGTGTGCGTGGATGCATAAGCGTACGAATTACAGCTTGTTATGAAAGGCGATTATGAAATCTGTCATTACGTAAGGGTAATAATGAGTTTTTATGGCTTTGACAAAAAGGGTGACGTGGAAAAACGCGCGGGAGATCCACATAAAAATCACCGATTGTCCTTCACTGCCATCTGCGTTTAAATATAGTAACAACGTAGATATTATATAAAGGTAGTTTCAATGATAGTGGCGCTCAAGAGACAACGCATAATAAATAGCCTGCAATGAAATGACCGAAATTATTGTCTGAATTTACGTATAGGTTATTGGATATCCATAGGCGTTTTCTTGGAAATAATTATTTTAAAAAAATCATCGATAGATATAAATTATATTTTTCAGCACTCTCGTCTCTAAGCGGTTAGCGTACATCTCTTTGGCGCGGGAGATCTGGGTTCGATTCCGGTGGGCGCTCATGCGGTTCGGATCGGTCTGCATGTCATATTACACTCACTGTTGAATGGGGTGCTAAACTCAAAATTAAATAAAAAAAACAAACGAAATTAAATGAAATAAAATAAAATAAAATAAAACAATCAAATGAAATCAAATCAAATCAAATGAAACGAAACGAAATCAAATCAAATCAAACGAAGAAAATAAAATAAAATAAAATACTGTATATTTACTCTTCCAAAGTGCTTGGGTGCTATGCCTCCCAAATTAGCTATTCTCTCCCCTCCTCCTCTCTGAAAAGACCGGAATTGCTTGTGATAGAACCAAAGTAATTTGCTTTCTAGACTGATAAATTTTATTCAATTTCAAAACTTTTAGCCGTTCTAAAAAGGCATCCTTATGGTATAATTAGATAGATATATGTATTCCGCCATATTCAATTAAAAATTATCCCCTTAAAAAAAATCTCATAGGGGCAACATGCACCCTAAAACTGGTCCGCAGATATCCTAATTTTATCCTATGATGATTAGTACAGTATATGAAATGAAATGAAATGAAGTTTTTGAGTGTTATGTCCCACGGTTATGCCGGCTAGGCTAAAAGAGATGGTGATGATGAGTAATGAATGAAAGGTGGAATGAAGAAAGTGGGAGAAAACTGGAGAGCCCCGAGGAAACTCACGCACACCGTGTTTGTCCACCACAAAGCTCACTTGGCGGGAGCAGGGTTTGAACCCGGGACGCTCTACCACTGAGCCACCGCGGTCTCCGAGTGCAGTATATGTTAAAACAAAATATCAAATATATTGTCAATTCCTTTAAGGTCATATGCCCGCTTCGGTACCTATGTGTCTATATTGCATGAGGTCCCGGACTCGATTCTGGCTTAACCCGCACTGAACGGACCACAGGATTCAGATATCACTGTAAATTACAGGTCTCGTTCCGTATAGCCTCACGCTCTTAACAGGAACAAATAGCCTCGTTGCTGACGTCTCCATTAAACACGCAAATCATCAATCTATACCACGGGCGCACCCACGTGCTGACCATACATCACTCTAAAGGCACGAGTATCACAAGCCGGCCTGGTACGCCTTAGCACTCTTAGGGCTGTTGCGCCAGAATTTGGTTTTAGTTAGCACTTTTTTTTTTTTTTTTTGTCTGGAATAAATCTTTATAGGCCTTATGCAGACTCGTTCTGAAACGTGATTAGTGCCACACTAAAGAGTTCGACTAACACATGTTTCCTGCCGTAGTTAGGCCTTTAGTATGACGCTAATCACACGTCGAAACGACTCTGCATAAGGCTCTATGTGTTTTAGCTCTCGTTAATCTAAGGGTTAACATATTCTTATGGGCAGGAATTTTCGGATTCGAATTTTGGGTTTGAATCTGCTGAATAGCAACTACTTATTTGCAATGATACTAAATGGAACGTGTCTGTGAATGTTACTATGTATGTGTTACTGTCCCTCCAGTTTTGTATGCAAACTGTTACCAGAGATATGTAAAACGTAATATCTCTGTAACAGTGATTGTTCTGTTAATTAATGGTTCGAAGAAGCGGTGTATTGCTTGGAGATCTCGGGAAAATTTCGGAAACCACCAGCTCAGAATGAAGGACGAAACGAAGTGGTTCATCTTGAGAATGAAATTAGATTGGTGGAGCACTTCCTGGTCCTTTTAAAACCAAAATTTGCACTATTGATCCAAGCACTGTTCTACTAACTGTAAGTGAGGAACTATTACATAGAAAGTACTGTAACAATTGCCGCCAATTGTGATTTTAATAAAAATGAACAATAATTTTCTAATCAATCTTGAACATTCTGGTCACACAATTTAGACAGCCAACTCACACGAAACTCTATTTCTCTTCTCATGGCGCATGCGCGTGGCGTCAGAAAGGAAATTAAATTTTGTATTAGTAGGTTAAGTTATCACAGTGCAGAATTATCATATTTATCTCATCATAAATTTGGGACTTCGATCCCTTTTGAATAGATACTAAATCTGTAAAGGCTTAAATGTTGATTGGATCAAATTTAAGTATTAAATTTAAATTTGGTTTTAGGGTGTAAGGGGTGCCCAAATGCCACCCTCACTTCCTTGTACTGCACCCTGGATACTGCTTTCTTTGTAATGCAGGATAACGAGGCTCTGGAGACTGATGACATCAGAGGAAGCATGTTATAATGAAAGGGGGTGGGTATGTTTTGTTTATGGCATTCCTTGTTGGTGAAGTTGTGCTGATCGTGACGGAGACATGTGGCATTTATGCTGACAGGTCCATTAAAATAATAATAATAATAATAATAATAATAATAATAATAATAATAATAATAATAATAATAATAATAATAATAATAATAATAATAATAATAATAATAATACAATTTGTTTTCGGATTCGCCAAAAGTTCATTATTGCAGTGTGTGCCAGTTAAATTTGCATACAGGTTCTCTGTGAAACTGAAGCTTGTCACGTGATCTTTCATCTGAATAAAATGAGCTAGGGTTCGGGAACTGAAGGCAAGTCCACGAAGTTAGAACTTTAGACCAATAAAATTAAAAAAAAAAAAAAAAGTTAACAAGAAGAAATCAAAGTAAATTATATAAAGGCCATGTGTGGTCCTATTTCTAATCGGTATCTCCAGGGCTATAAACATATAAGAATGCAATTAATTAGGAATAATTCGTGATTACAACAATATGCCTTCGGAGATATCTCACAAAGTGGTACATAGCTGAGAAACAAACGTGTTTCTTTAATTCGGTTTTGTAACTTTCACTCTTGTGTACAAGTCTTTCAAAAGAGAGAGAGAGTGAGTGAATAATCAGTAAATTAATAAGAAATTGATTAATAAAACTCTGTCAAATTTAATTCATAAAAATTATAATACTCAAATGAGAATCAACAGACCTAGATTCTTTAACTCAACTATAACATTACTCAAAGATTTTTTACTAACCCAAATTAGGATGGGAGGTGATTTACATTTGATTTAAAAAGAATCTTAAAAATGATTTTTAAAAAATGGATCAAAAGATTACGTTCTTGGCCAAGAATTTTAGGAATAATCCAAAAAATGGATCAAAAGGTTGCGATCTTGGCCAAGAATTTTAGGAATGATCCCGAAACATTAATAAAAGATTACGATCTTGGCCAAGAATTTTAGCAATGATCCAAGAAAATTGATTCAAAGATTGCGATCCAAGAATTTTAGGAATGATTCCAAAAAATGAATCAAAAGATTGCGATCTTGGCCAAGAATTTTAGGAATGATCCAAGAAAATTGATCCAAAGATTGCGATCCAAGAATTTTAGGAATGATTCCAAAAAATGAATCAAAAGATTGCGATCTTGGCCAAGAATTTTAGGAATGATCCAAGAAAATTGATCCAAAGATTGCGATTCAAGAATTTTAGGAATGATTCCAAAAAATGAATCAAAAGATTGCGATCTTGGCCAAGAATTTTAGGAATGATCCAAGAAAATTGATCCAAAGATTGCGATCCAAGAATTTTAGGAATGATTCCAAAAAATGAATCAAAAGATTGCGATCTTGGCCAAGAATTTTAGCAATGATCCAAGAAAATTGATCCAAAGATTGCGATCCAAGAATTTTAGGAATGATTCCAAAAAATGAATCAAAAGATTGCGATCTTGGCCAAGAATTTTAGGAATGATCCAAGAAAATTGATCCAAAGATTGCGATCCAAGAATTTTAGGAATGATTCCAAAAAATGGATCAAAAGATTGCGATTTTGGCCAAGAATTTTAGGAATGATCCCCAAAAAATATGGATCAAAAGATTGCGATCTTGGCCAAGAATTAGTTTTTGGATCAGGGGCCACAAAATTTTTGAACGGCCTCTAAATCGAGTATTGCTCTCTTGTACGGAATAAGCCCATCATATTGAGTTAAGTGATAGTTTGGGTTTGGCTACACTATATGTAGTTCTCCAGAGTAAGGCGTACAAGAGAATTTTTGATGAAATATATTGGATCTTTTGAGCCAAAAATAATAAATGAATTCGATATTTTGATGTTAAATTAGCTTTCTGGCTTTGAAAAATTCCACAATTACATAATGATATAGAAGGGTATTTCTGAACCAAATATTTGCTTATTTAAAGTGCATGATCCCAGCAAGATTTGTAATCCACATGGTAATTACCGATAATTTGATCTGATGATTTTGAACAGGTTTCTCTACAGTACACAAATCTTTTACATTGGCAATACAAAATATTGAATGTTTTGAGACAATTTCAACCAGATACTTGAAAAGAAAAATTTACAAAAAAAAAAAAAAAAAAAAAGACGAAAATCTTTTAAAGAAGTAATCGAAGAATAATAAAATAAAGTCTTTACTAATTGAATTTTAAAATTAAATGGGTCATGATCTTCATTTTTGAGATCTTAAAAGAAGAAAAATAGTGGAAGTGAAATGTAGTAAATGCGAATTTCGGGATTTAGGATTAACTATGATTGTTTCCTCTATACCTATAGATGCATCATAGATGGATCATCATAGGTATTCTGCCATTATTTGCAGGTTACTTCCTGCAACTGAGAAGCTTCCATGCTCCACGGTCTTCCGGTAACTTCGTCTTCACGTACGGTTTCTCTGTTCTGATATCGTCCATTAGCTGTAGTCTCCTTCGCCTTCTCCGTCTCTTTCTTGTCACTATACCTTCTAAAACATCCCTCATGGTATAGTTCCTTCTTAGCCAATGTCCCAATCAGTTTCTCTTCCTCTCCTTAATAATATCTAAAACTGTTTTTTCTCCAACCATTTCTAACACACTCTCATTCGTTTTCCGCTCGACTTAGCTAATTCTCTACCTTCTTCTCCACACCCACATTTCCATCTTCACCTATAGGAGCAGTCGATAATAAAACAGCTGTATCACATAATAAACACATTAAAACACATCACAACACATTTGTATACATGATTGTTTATATGGAATTCAAAATACAGGAAATGGAAATGTGGGTGTGGAGAAGAAGGTAGAGAATAAAGTATGAAATGGAAATGTAGAAAATAAAGTATGAAATGGAAATGTAGAGAATAAAGTATGAAATGGAAATGTGGGTGTGGAGAACACCTCAGATCAATCTTTCTTGGCCGTTTGTTTACGATAAGTGTTCGCTCTTCTAATTACTTTACTTCGTCAAGACCTAGTTTTTTCTAGTCACTATCTAATAGAAATCAAAAGCCTTTCTGGGCTAGAAAATATGTAATGCTTCATATTTTTGCATATCATCATTGCGTAGTATCTTCCATATATAGATTAATAATACTACTATTTTTTTTTTGGCTAATTTCTGTGAATAGGGGACACTGTAGTCCAGTGGTTAGATTGGATTCATGTCCGCGTGGTCCCGGGTTCGATTCTCCTTGCCGGTGTCCACCTAGCGTCGTGAGGCAAACTGGGGAGTCACGTGAATAAAAGACGTGACGACCACTAGGTCTAGAAAGCTTCCGATACGCGATAGTGCGCGTTCGTCGCTAGGCTGCGCGTATTTCCACCAATCGCTAACAGATGGCGTGGCGCGGCGTAGGCCCACAAATCGGGCTGTTATGCCCAGTAGTTTGGTTTGGTAATTTTTGTATTAAGAAATGAATTTTAAATAGCCCTAATAATAATAATAATAATAATAATAATAATAATAATAATACTCATTACTACTTATTTAGGTGTTTATTCTGTAACATTTGCACAAATCTATATAGGTGTTTTTTTTATCATATTACTTTAGATATTCAAATAAAACTAGAAATTGAGGCAACCAATAGGGATGGCCAGAACCGGTTCCTAGTGGAACCGGTTTTCGGGTCTGAACGGATCCGGTTCTAGAAGATCCGGTTTTTCGGATCCAGGTCTGGAACCGGTTTTTCGGATCCAGGTCTCGAACCGGTTCTTCGGATCCAGGTCTGGAACCGGTTCTTCGGATCCAGATCTGGAACCGGTTCCTAAGACCCGGTTCTGGAACCGGGTTTTCAGATCCAGATCTGGAACCGGTTCCTAAGATCCGGTTCTGGAACCGGTTCGTAAGATCCGGTTCTGGAACCGGGTTTTCGGATCCAGGTCCGGAACCGGTTCCAGAACCGGTTCTGAAAACCGGATCTCCAAGAACCGGTTCCTTGCGGAACCGGTTCCGCCGGAACCGGAACTTTGTGGCCATCCCTAGCAACCAACATTCATATTGAACTAAGATTTCACGTTATTATATCAAACTTAAAAGCAAGCATCCCTGAAATAAAGTACGAACTGTTGACCATGAGTAGTACTTAATAAAACTACTCATGGTTAAGAGGAACTATTTTTGTCTATCTTTTCGCAAATATTGAGAGTACAGTCAAAAACAAATTTATATGAAACAAAAATCAAGACTCGCTGTAGAAAACAGTGTAAGTGCCAAAAAAAAAATGAAATGAAATCTTTGAGCTTTACGTCCCACGGTTATGCCGGTTAGGCTAAAGGAGACGGTGATTATGAAAAATGAATGAAATGGTGGAATGAAGAAAGTGGAAGGAAACGGGAGAACTCCGAGAAAACCCACGCACACGGTGTTTGTCCACCACAAAGTTCACTTGGCGAGAGCAGGGTTTGAACCCGGGACCCCATGCACCAGAGGTGAACGCTCTACCACTGAGCCACCGCGGCCCCCAAAGTGTCAAAAACAATACTTACTGTGACAATAGAGACAAAAGGTAGTAAATTGTGCCTAAGTGTCACAAAAATAGAAAACACTGTTCTTACAAATACAACCAAGCATATAACGAAGTGAAGCTATGTATGAAAATCTAACTAAAGCATAGACGTATTTAAAAAATAAAATAAGTGAAATCATTTCAAGGCGGTACTTAACATTGGTTTTTACAGCGAGTCTTCAATTACGTATTTATAAAAATTCAATATATAAATTTTCACAGTACGATGATTAGACGAATTCATTCATATGTATTTTTACGCCCATACTAGCTGAAATGCCCGTTAATCGCACGGGGAGAATACGTTAATGATAAATATTTGAATCCCTTTCCTCCTTAGTGTATTTATTTCAATAAAAATGTAATGATAAAAATACAAAATATATTCTACTTTCGGTATAAATATTGAAACTCTCTACCCCCACGTCTTTAACCAAATTGATATGATTTAAAAACCTAGCTTGAAGTGCGCACCAAATATCTTTCACAAGTTATTTCAAACGGCTCAGACGTTTCCTCGACCCTGAAAACTATGAATTCGATATAAATCTGTCATTTTGGCATTTTATTTTTCATCTTCCCCACCGAGGGGTACCCATAGGTCCGTTACCACACTTACAAAAAAAAAAAAAAAAAAAAAAAAAAAAGAAAGAAAGAAAAGAAAGAAAACAATCAACTGACATGAACAGAAAAATAGTATCGTTTTCAAACTCACTCAATTGTTTTATCCTTCAACCCCTCCCCCTTCCCAACTCCACACACATACATCGTACGATAGAGTTTCGATTAAAATGTACTTTTCTGACCTATACAGTATTACACGAATTTCATGCAATTTTCTGGTTTTAGTTGCAGATTTAAGTGTTTCAGCTATCTTTTTTCAACCCCCTCCCCCAAAACATATCAATAATAAATTTTATGTCATGGCCTCCACTTGTTGACACTCCTGATCCCACCAGAAATAGAAATAACGTGCACCGAAGATAAATCCGCTCACCACATTACTGTCAAAATCAAGGCGTATTCACAAGTTCGTCAAGGGGAGAGGGCGCTAAAATTCCCAAGTTCACATAATTGCAGGTGTATAATAGGTTCCATCACAGCGAAATTAAAATACCGCTCATTTTACAGTAATTATGTGATATCTTCAAAAGTGAAACAAGAGTTTGTTATCACGACTAACTTCCCTGCTTTCGATACGTTTCTAAAGTGCTGCAAGCGGAACTCGTGATAACGGTACCTCATGCAAAATAATATTGTCTAGTGTGCTCTTGTTCCACATTTCGATTATCTTTTATCTATTTGAAGATATCACATAATCACTGTAAAATTAGCTGTATTTTAATTTCGCAGTGATTAGGCCTCTTAATACGGTAAATGTTTATTTTTGCATGTGATTTTGCTCAAGGGTAGTTAAACCCTCTCCCCCCAAAAAAGCTCTTACACCACTGGTTAAAATGGACATCTATTGGTCATGTTTTGTAACGTCTTACATTTCGTTTCTAAAAAGTTAAGAATAGTTGTAATAAAAACAAAAGTAAAAAATAACCAACAATTATTGAAAGAGAAACAAATACATAAACATGCCCCTTGACCACTTGCGTTCACAGTGCAGAACAAACTTCAAGGTCATTTCATGTGTGGTAACTTTGTTTTAATTTGTTGATTTTCTTACTTTTTTATTTTATTTTTTTTTCTAATCTGGTTGTTGTTTGTAGCTGTTCAAATGACGTCTTGGGAGATGTGCTGGGAACATACCACCGAAGTAAAACGTCCGTTATCTCACAAGTGTCCACGTGAACATGGGAACGTATCCAACAGACCTTGCAGGCGTGCGTGGTTCTAATGGGAAGCTAGTTAAACGGGAGGTCAAATGAGGGTTTCGAATCACGTTTCCCGCCATGTGCTCTTGCTCGATTTTGTATTCAGCTAGGAAAAAAGTCACTGACACTTTCGTACAAAAGCAATTGGACAATTGAGAGCCAAAAAACCATTCTGCTGTTGAAATAAGCCTATTTTAAACCAAGGTCGTCATTTAGGGGGGGCAGGAAGGCGCAATTGCCCCCCTCAGTTTGAGATTTATATATATTTTATCAATAGAATTGTAGTAAAAACACGAAATTTTACTTATATCAAGGAGTTTTGTCCCCCTCAAGAAAAATCTGAAATTACGCTCCTGTTTTAAACTACTTTACAGTCAACGGGGGACACGGCGACACGGAGACTCTATGATAGAGCATTTACTTTTGACGCTGGAGGTCCCTGGTTCAAGTTGAGTTGATTTTGAGTTTAGCGTACCTTTCAGCAGCGAAGCTATATGAGAGGGGACCTATTGATTAACTTGGAATCCGAACCACAGAAGCTTCTGCCGGATTCCTGGTTTGGCTCTCGACCAAGTAAGTTCGTGGTGGACAACATTGTGTCCGTGGGTTTCCTTGAGGCACTCCCCTTTCCTCCCACGTTTCCATTCTACTGATTATTCCCTCATCGTTCACTTGAATTAATCATCCGTCTCCCTTAGTTTATAATGTGTCTATAGGACGTTAAAGTGAAAGATTTCATTTTTCAGAAGTCCACAAGATTTATGACCAACTTTTCACAAGTAGTTGAGTGATATGTGCTCGAAACATTGCATTCCTTTGCGACTAACATTGGGTAGCCAGTTTACTACTTTTTTCACTCAAGCAATCCCTTATTTACTTCATGATACTTGGCCAACAGTAAAATGTTCGTGCCCACAATGCGAATCAAACCAGAGCCTATTAGCAATTGGTCCTGGGGCTCCGGATCCTCTCCTCTCGAAATCCCTATTTTTCTGTAAAATTAATATAATTGTAGGGGTAAGTTTACAAATTTTAATTAATTTATTTTTCATATTGAACTTGGACTTCCCCACGATTGCCAACCGTCCCGATTCTATCGGAACTGTGGCGATTTCTGACTTCTTTGTCCCGTGTCCCGACCGGACACTTGACGGGACACATATTGTCCCGATTCATTGATTTTTAAAGTTAATTAATATTTTACTAGGCCATTTTTACAAAGGAATAACTTATTTTTTTACACGCACAGGTGTACGTATAGAATTTAACGAATTGTATTTTAACTTGACTCATGAAAAAATAGTTAGCAGTTCGTCTTTAATTTATAATTATTCCCTAATTGTTTTGAGTTGATAATCCAATCGATTACTATGATAATATCTTCCATGCAGGAAAATAAATAATAAAGTAGAGCATTCATTCAGGTTCGTGTTATTCAGCTGATTATTTACATCATTTTCAACAACTCGCCGTACGTGTAGTTGTCTCCGGGGAGAGGGGAGCTCCAACAGCGATTGTCCTGTCCCGAGTTTTTCTTAAGAAAAGTTGGCAACCCTGGACTCCCCCGAAATATACGTCCCTGAAACGATTCTTAGTGCTCTTCATCGGAAACCAAGCTGTACACCCAAGAAAATGAATGAGTCACTTGGCATGAAATAGGCCAACTGAAAAAGGTTCACTGGAGAACTATAGAGCCTACATCAAAACGAAGAAACAAAAGAGCAGACGAATAGCGCCATTTTTGTATTTTGTATTACTAGTGTTGCCACGAGACAAGTCGAGACGAGAAATAAGATCGTCTCATCTTGTCTTGATACTTATCTCGACTCTCACAAAGCTTTTCTCGTCTCATTTCGTAAAAATTCTCGCCTTCTTTTGGAAAATTTTGTCCAAAACTTTTGCCCTGATTTTTTTTTCTTAATTTTATCTAGAATCATCAGAATACCTTCCCGTCATAAGAGGTTCACGAAGGAAGTGATACACCAACATTCAAACTATATTTATTACTGGAATATATTGTGCAATGACTTCGATATTTGAGTTCTTCCTGTTGCTTTAGTAGTTAAGTGCGTGTGCCTTTGGTGTTCGCGTGGTTCTGGGGTCGATTTCCGGTGAGAAAGCACAAGAATTGAATTTCTCCAATTATTCATTTTCATTTATCTTCCCCCGTCTCCTCTAGCCTAAAGACCACAGTTGAGGGAAGTTAAAAACAACCATAATTTTATTTATTTGATTTTGCTGATATCCTTATCTTCCTCTATGCATAATTTTTACCGTGATATGTAATCTAATGCAAATTCCCCTTCGAAAAACCAAGAGACATTTAAGTAGTCTTCAAAAAGAAATTTATAAAATTACATCAGCATAATTTGGGAACTATAAACTTTGTTAGAGACAGTAAAGAGGATTCTATGTATGGCATATGTGATATTGCATAGAAGCTAGGGAGTTCTATAGATTTTAAAAGTGAGAAGGATAGCACTTTCTACAAATCCCTTTATTATAGGCAACCAACATTTCTTTGCTACTGTACAGATTGCATAGAAGCTGGGGAGTGCTATAGATTTTAAACATGAGAAGGATAGCTGCTTTCTACAAATCCCTTTATTATAGGCAACCAACATTCCTTTGCTACTGTGCAGGTTGCATAGAAGCCGGGGAGTTATATAGATTTTAAACGTGAGAAGGATAGTCACTTTTCTCTTCAACAAACTCTTTATTATAGGCAACCAACATTTCTTTGCTACTGTGCAGGTTGCATAGAAGCTAGGGAGCTCTATAGATTTTAAACGTGAGAAGGATAGCCACTTTCTACAAATCCCTTTATTATAGGCAACCAACATTTCTTTGCTACTGTACAGATTGCATAGAAGCTAGGGAGCTCTATAGATTTTAAACGTGAGAAGGATAGCCACTTTCTACAAATCCCTTTATTATAGGCAACCAACATTTCTTTGCTACTGTACAGATTGCATAGAAGCTAGGGAGTTCTATAGATTTTAAACGTGAGAAGGATAGCCACTTTTCGACAAATTTCTTTACTATAGGCAACCAACATTTCTTTGCTACTGTACAGATTGCATAGAAGCTAGGGAGTTCTATAGATTTTAAACGTGAGAAGGATAGCCACTTTTCGACAAATTTCTTTACTATAGGCAACCAACATTTCTTTGCTACTGTACAGATTGCATAGAAGCTAGGGAGTTCTATAGATTTTAAAAGTGAGAAGGATAGCCACTTTCTACAAATCCCTTTGGTATAGGCAACCAACATTTCTTTGCTACTGTGCAGGTTGCATAGAAGCTAGGGAGTTCTATAGATTTTAAAAGTGAGAAGGATAGCCACTTTCTACAAATCCCTTTAATATAGGCAGCCAACATTTCTTTGCTACTGTACAGATTGCATGAAGCTAGGAGTTCTATAGATTTTAAACGTGAGAAGGATAGCCACTTTTCGACAAATTTCTTTACTATAGGCAACCAACATTTCTTTGCTACTGTACAGATTGCATAGAAGCTAGAGAGTTCTATAGATTTTAAACGTGAGAAGGATAGCCACTTTTCGACAAATTTCTTTACTATAGGCAACCAACATTTCTTTGCTACTGTACAGATTGCATAGAAGCTAGGGAGTTCTATAGATTTTAAACGTGAGAAGGATAGCCACTTTTCGACAAATTTCTTTACTATAGGCAACCAACATTTCTTTGCTACTTTGCAGGTTGCATAGAAGCTAGGGAGTTCTATAGATTTTAAAAGCGAGAAGGATAGCCACTTTCTACAAATCCCTTTAATATAGGCAGCCAACATTTCTTTGCTACTGTACAGATTGCATGAAGCTAGGGAGTTCTATAGATTTTAAACGTGAGAAGGATAGTCACGTTTCGACAAATCCCTTTATTATAGGCAACCAACATTTCTTTGCTACTGTGCAGGTTGCATAGAAGCTAGAGAATATTATAAGTTTTAAAAGGGATATGACAGACACTATTAAAATCACCGTTAGCTGTAAGGATGTTAACGAATTGACTTCAGCGAGATCGGCCGAGGTGATTGCTCTATGTACCTATTGCAAAAGAAAAAAAAACAGAATTCAAAATGTTGCTTTCATTCAAGTGTTATCGTGTGGAGTAACGGACGGAGTAACGATATAATCTTATAAGTTCCGCTGAGTGATTTTAATAGTTCTCCATATTTAATTTATATCAAATAGCCTTCAGCTAGCTGGGGACTTCGTTCCCAGACCCTCGCATTGCTAGACCTACGTCCTTGAACTTGTCATATCCCTAATATAATGTATATCTAATCTTAAGGGGATTTCGAAATATGGCTATTTTATTATAACAATCGCTACTCCCTACCATTTTTCTTCCGCTCTAACGGAGGCGTTAAAAAATACTGAAACACGCCTTTAATATGTCTCTACTCTTAAGGAATTTCGAGTATGGCCATCTTATTTTAAGAATTACAACCCCACCCTTTTTCTTTCCTTCTAAGGAAAATATTTAGAAAAAAAAAACGCTGAAAGACATCTTCAATTATTTTAAATCAAAAGCGTAAATACCAAATTTCATGTGACAAACCTTAACGAATTTAGAGATATGGTCATCCAATAATAACAATTCTAATTCTACTCTTTCTTATTCTGCCTTTTTCCTTCCTTTCTACTGCAAATAACAAAAACAAAAAAAAAAGTGAAACACGTGTTTAATTATCTTAAGCCTAAATGTGAAGTTCAAATACCGAATTTCGTGCCTCTAGTGTTCAGAGATTCGAAGATATGGATATCTTATTACAATAATTGTAATTCCTACCCCCTTTTCCTTCTCACCCTTTTTCTTCCCTTCTAGGTCAAATATTAAAAAAAAAACGCTGAAATATTTGTCTTAATTATTTTAAATGAGAAACCCATATACGAACAGTGGTGGATCTAGGCTTGGGCCCGAGAAAGGGGGCTAAGCCCCTAAGTTGTTTGAGTGACAAAAATAGTTTAAACTATTATTTATATATTTTTGAAAATTTATAGTAAACATGATATACCTATCATAGTCTGAGATCTGATTTCCCCCCAGTTTTTACCTTCAAGATCGGCCTCTGTATACGGAATTTCATGTGTCTAACCTTCAGAGATTCCGAGATATGGTCATTTTATGATAATAGTTTCCACCCCTGTTCTCCTTTCCTCCGCGCCGAATTTCCAAAAATCTTTCCTTAGTGGGATCTTATATCACAAACCCTAGGTCCTGTCGAAATTTGAAGTTTCTAGCTTAAACGGTTTAGCCTGAACGTTCATCAATCAGTGAGTCAGGACTTGTTTCATATGGGCTAAAGAGCAAAGATAAGCGTAGGTCCTTATCATTAAATAATATCAATGTTGGCTGAAACAACTGATTCGTCAAAAACTTTTATTTAAAATATACTTTTTTCTCATTGACACGTGCAGTTCGTACATTATCTATTTATATCTTGATTCCTGCATTATTTTCCTCCTATCCATCACAGTTTCCTGGAACTAGATTATTACGTTTTCCTTTTTCTTATTTAAGACAAGTATAGCATAAAAAAATAACGTCATCTCTGTAAACACACGTGTTTACGTACATATAACATGTATGACTCTTGCTATATTTCATAATTTGAGAATTCTGTGAACTGTTTTGTTTACAATAACATATTTTTAAAAATTTCCTCTTTCTTTTTTCTTTTTTAAGTAGAGCATATAATGTTTATGTTCTAGTCTAGACCATATACATACAATTTACTTGGCATTTATTGTCAGAATTTGTTTTTAAGAACACCTTTTGCTTGTTTGTTTGTTTCAAGTTTTACTGTAAAGCAGTTTTCAATCTAAACTATACAGTACGTCAAGGTCAGAGGTTACTTATTCTCATATTTGAAACGTAGAAAGTGTGCATTTGAAAGCAATACATTAGATGTTACTAGAAAGAAAAAAAAATATGTCGATGAAGCGTTGTCATAATATTACGTTGCAAGAATTAACTTCTTAATACATTATATATAAAGGCAGCCAAGAAAGTTCTGTTCTTTTTTGTGGAGGTATGTGTCCAATTGGCCCTCACCCTGTCAGTTGAATGCGAATGGAGATAAGGCGAAGATCAGTTTTGTTGTGGATATATCCAACATACTACAAGGTAGTGTATCCAACATACTACCTGGTTGTGGCAGTTCATTTACACTGTGAATTTGCGTAAGAACAGACTGAACATGGGACCTCCACAGAGCGTCATAAGGGCGTGTATGGTGTACGAGTTCAAACTGGAGTCAAACGCCGCTGCAGCGGGGTGGAAGATATGCCAGGCCTTTCTTTGGTGAGTGTGTCGTGACTAGTGTTGTGAAGGCCTTGAAAAAAACAGGAAAATTTGGGTAAAAAAACCAGTTTTTTTTACCGCTTTTTCCCGAGCTTGAAAAAAAAACGAAAAATTGGGGAAATTTTGAAATTTTCGAATATTTTACTATATTATGCTCTTAAATTGAAAACTATTTTATATTTACCAGTTTACAGTTAAGTTAATTGAGTACTTATGTTTATTGTATTAGAATAGGGAAAATTTGTAGGAAAAAATATATCTGCACAACTCCTTTAAAATTAGCACCGTGATAGAATGGAGTTATGACTACAAAAGATACTAAAATATAATCCTAGTTAGATTAATTAATATAGACGCATTTTAATTATCTTAAGCAATCTTATGAAGTTCCAGCTTCATGGCAGGGAAGTGTTAAAATAATGGCGCCAGAAACATTTTAGTTAATACCTGTATGTTAAAGTCAAATGTATATTCGTTATTATTATAGATTAGCAGAACCCTCGTTCTTCGCACGGGGAGAATACGTTTCATTTTAGACATAAAGGTCACCAAAACTGTCACCAATGAACTTAGGGACCTCAAAAACTATGAATTCGACAGTAGTATGAGTCATTTTCAACTGCTTTTACATGTCACCCTCCCCCTTTAGGAGTACTAATGGGGCTGAATTTGGATTTAAACGGCATCTAAGATGTCACTATTCATCTCAGCGATCCCAAAACTATGGGTTCGACACTAATATGGGTCATTTTCGATCATTTATATATAAAGTACCCAAAATCGATAAATATATATGTAAAGTACCCAAAATCTTTACATGTATTTTTAATTTATTTTTGTTTACTATAAAACAAGGAAGTGATATTCAAACTGCTTAGAAAAAATAAAAACAGATAACGTCGGCATCACACCACAATTATAGGGAGTTTTCCTATACGGAACTAAGTAAGAGATTGCAGAAAGAGACCTGAGCTAAGCTCTTCGCCACAACCAGGAAGCACCTGAATCCCGGAAAGGGGTTGTGCTGGTTGAGTACGGAGTGTGGACTCGGGGAGATTGGATAGTGGAAGGACATCGTTTGGAGTTTAACTGAGCTGAACTACCTGTGAGTACTGCATCTATTTGCGATGTTAGATAATCATAATAGTTAAGTTTCTGTGCCATTACGATGTAGTAGATTTCTATAGTTAAGACCATTTCGAATCCTAATAGCTTGTGGTTGTAACACTGGGGTTCCTGTATTGGAAGCCAAGTTTTGTAATGATAATGTTATTGTCTCGGGCGCTAAGTTTTGCAACGATTGAAAATAACTAATAATTAAAGGAAAGTTTCTGCTCGGGCTACCAAATAGAATTACCGCGTGATATTACGAATAAGCAGATCTTACGTATTTGGGCGACGAAGAATATGAAACGTATTGTTTTCGGAATTCGATTCCTTATCTCTAATTTGCATATTTAATCTGAACTAGAACGAATAATTAAGGCACTCACGGATGAGCCTAATATGCATCAGAAAAATGAATACCTGACCTTGTGCTTGAAAAGTGAATGGTACTGATGAGCGACAACTCATCTGCCTATTACACAAATGAAATAAAAAAAATGAATGAGAGTTTGGAGAATTGAAGTTGACTCCACGGGGCTCGAACTTCAGTTCTCCAAGGTGAAAATACAGTTTTGCTAAGATGGTTTGGAATTAAAAAAAATGATATATATACAACGAAAGATGACCTAATGTCTAATCGATTCTGTTTTCCCCATAACGGTGTCTCCAAGGCGCTAGGAAAACAGGTGCGTAGTTAATAGTTAAGTGATTTAAACATGCGGAGCAAAAATCTCACAAGCTGCAAAGCTGAAAGAAAGATTTTTCGCTAATGGCTTGTTCAGTTGGCTACACTGACTATCACTCTGTCACCGAAGTGTGTGGAGATAGCAAAAATAGTTAAAAAGCAACAAACAAGGAAAGTTTAATTTAAAGTTTTAAAAAAATGAGTTAATTTAGATAAAAATTTCTGATGGTCAATGTAACCGTGCTTCAACTTTTCCTGTTCAGGGTGATTTGAAATAAATTCTAGGTATGCTAATAACGGTTAAAGAAATAGGCATATCTTTGAAATGACAACCACATAACTGCTTTGGTTCTAACGTCAAATAGATTTTTAATAAATTTAACGAGAAATAAGGTGATATCTACAAAAATCAACAAGAAAGTTAATTTGGATTTACAAAAAAAATGAATTAATTGACTTTACTGCAAATGAATCAGACTTTTGACTGTTTTGACCAAATAATATGATTTCTCTTAACACATTCTTCACTGTACAACGTAATATTCAAATTATTCAATCTTGACTGTAAAATTTAGCAACAATCTATTTCTACTCAACTAAACTGACAATATTCGATTCTTTATAATTACTATGACGTAGTTATACAAACAAAAATTTCTGTTAAACTGAATATTAATTAGCAAAATGATTTATTGTTTTCCCCCTAGACATAAACGACTATTAAGTAATTCGCCCACAGTTACTACCTCTTTTTATTAATAAAAGAAATGGAAATAAGTTTAAGAATCGGATTGCGGAATGAAAGAATTAATGATTTAGGTTGCTTGCAAGACTTACTGGAGAAATAGTTTAGAAGCGATAGTATGCTTTTGAGAAAATTTAGTGCACTGTTTCTAATGAACTCTAATGAATTTTCAATATTAAAAGATTTGCATAAACAAAACATAGCTTTGTACACATACTATATCAGTTGGTAAATAATACAATTCACAATAAAAATCGTTACACAACACTAACTACACAAATATTTCATATTCAAGTACACTACACAGAAATATATATATTTAGTACTACCATTATTATAGTTTGGCCAATTGATCAAAATAATTATATTGTCGACGCTTGCTGATTTTCTCACTGATTCCTTATTTTGCGAATACACGTTTCTCCATAGCTATGGACCCTATCTGCGTTCGTTGCTCAGATAGGTACCTCCGAAGGGATTTACTCGAGTATCTTAAATTTGTTTACCTTATTTACGAGACTCTAACGATATTACGGGATAAGAATGTTTACACTTATTTGTCTGAAACTTACTCAACATAGCACGTCTTTGGAAGCTTTATATTGATTGTTTCTTTTAAGAATGAGTATAATAAAAATTGACAAGTTACAATAAAATCATATTAAGCCTGTTTACCGCTCTGACACATATTTCCCTAACACAACCTATACAACTGTTAAAATTTGAAAAACTAGACTTTGACGCTAAATCATAGTTTACTCAAAACAGAAATTACATTACATTCACACATCTTAAACGCGATTTATGTTTAAAAGAGAAATAATTCATACTTGATATAAATAAATACTGGATTGCATATAAATGATTATAATGACGGCTTCAAGGATCTAAATATTGACACATTACGATTACAAATAAATGCATGATTGAAGATCAAATCAATGTATACAAATTTCACTAGTAAAATAATCAAAAATTTTATGGTACTTATTCAAGAATGAAATTAACAGTTCCTATATCAGTGAATTAATTTTTGAAATGCAACCAAGGCATTAGGCTATTTGTTTACTTCTTTTAAAAAGAAAGAAAAAAAAATGCTCTAAATGTTTACGGACAGTTCCGTATGAATAAACAATGTCCCGAAGTTTCTAGAAAAAGGTGAGTATGGAGATCACGAATCACGGAAATATTGGCCATAGTCCTTCTTCAATAACGAAAATAACAGAATACTTTGTCCTACCTTAATAAGTCCTTCCGCTTATATTTCCACACTTCAGAAGAAAACTGCATTGTACTTAACTGACCGTCACAATGCTTCCTAATGTCCCTTCTCAGACCCCGCTTTCCTCTGGATTCAACTCCCGGAGAAGAGGTCCTCGTTTGTCTGAAGCGTCTGGGTCTTCCTGTGGCAAGGCATCTGTCTCGAGTATCAGGGATCGAACCCGTGTCTCCGTCCTTCATCTCCATGTTGTTGAAATGCAACGATGCGTCACTTATCAAATCCATCTGCACTTAAATTTCACTTGCACAGTTTATATATATATCCGCCATACATCGCACTACTTTTCCTGTCTTTGCACTTTATGCGGGAAATCAACGTATATAGAATCACAGACTCACTTCAACATCACCATTTATGTAGCGTTACCGTAAGATGATAAGAATTATGTCTATCTGTCGATGTTTTAAATATTTGTATAAATAATCTTGTAACGACGAAGTTGCTGTGGATAACGCGTGGTTTAAGTAACTGGCTGCTAACGGGTGTTTAGCTAGCCATTTTTCTGAAATTTAAACACTTAAATATATATATATATATATATATATATATATATATATATATGTATATATGAGTTGACGTACGCTTATGAATCGCGTGTTGGTGATGTTTTCACGATGAAGTGTCGACTTAGAGTAACCTCTCTTCCGTGTAGGCCTTCTCCCAGCTTTCTTTATTTTTTTAAAAAAAATAGACGCTTCATTCTTCTCTTTGTGAATTTTGAATTTCGGATTCTGATTCGCCGCTTTAAGTTCGTGACACCATTTCCCAAAAATCGGTTGATAATTTGGCTTGGGTTTCTAGCGTCTCTTCTGGGCTAGTACGTGATGTTAAAGAGTTTCATAAGCACTTGCGAAGATTGTAGATAAAAAATTTTGGTTCCTGTGTGTCTGCGACGTGATATTTGCGATATCGAGGTACTTAGGTAGTGCGACAGTATGGCTGGAGTAACAATAGCAAATTCCATTACCGTTTACTGGCGAGGTAGAAAACTGGGTGGTCTATTAGTGCGGTTACCGTCTTATGTTTTTTTTTTTTTTTTGAAAAGCAGAGAAACTTCTTTACCTGGGACAAATGAAAGAGGTTGCTTGGCTGCTAAATGAAACAAAATAAAATTTTCCTTGACTTTTAAAAATAAATTGAATTTACATATAAATATGTTTTAATTTGAATATATGAACAATTAATTGAGTGTGTGAGCGTAATTGTCACAATACCCCCCTCCCAAGATGTAGCAAGTGCTGCAACAGAGTGAAGCACGGCTGCATCTAAGGAGAAGTAACATTTGATAAATATAAAAGTTCAAATTCTGACAAAAAGTACAAATACATGAAAATCCTAACCCTAATCTATGTTGAAGAAGACAATTTATAAATTCACCAAAAATCCGAACCCTAATGGTAAAATTTCGTGCAAGCTGAGAGAGATAATCTCAATCTAGATGAGAGGTCTCAGGTATTGAGTTGGTGGTCAGTTCAAGCTGCCGGACACAAGCTTATGAGGCATGTTTTAAATAATATGACCTTATTCTTAATTGTCTCTTGGAGTTCTTTATTTTCTCTGCGCGGGATACAACTTCTTCTATTTCTTCCAAAGTTCTGGCTGCCCTAGGTAACAAAACAACAAAACAACAATATTATATAATTTTTAGCGTCTTGTATCATCGGGAAAGAGAGCATTGGTTACAGAGGGTGGCATGGAGCTTCAATTCTTCCATGTGCGAGGGCAAGGCCACTGCTCGCACTTCTGCTTTTCTTCTTCGGCCATGATTTTTCTTCAGTAACATAACTTTAAAATATAAGGAGAGTAAAATGATCAAGGCAAAGTTCCATGTCGCGAACATCCAATTGTGGGAACTTGCAAACATCTTGGTGGATTTGTCATCTGCTCGCTGCTCGTAGCTCACTATTCTTAGGCTCGGCGCGTTTTCGCAGGTATCATCACCAAGGCGAAGGGGTGCGTTGAGTCTCTGCTCTAAACGCAAAACTCCACTTCAGAGAGCTCAAATCGGGAATCCATCTCTACCGATTGCTCCGTATACAGGCACTTCTTCGTGCATAACAAAAATTACATCTCCTGGGCCGGTTTCAATGCTGGGTGGCGCACATTCGTGAACATCTTTTTCCAATCTTCCTCTGTAATTTTGATTGCCTCACATCCGATATCTGAAATAAAGTTAAAACAAATGCTGGTAAACAAATTCATTTCTGGGCATTATGCTTCCATATAGTACATATTCTTATTCTTTATGTTTAACTTCTAGGGTTAGCCGCTTGGATAGGAGATGCAGGTACATTCAACTGGGTTGTGCCATAGATAAAATTCTCTTATATTTCTTTCATCAGTTTCCTGCTAAGTTTTCTTTCTTCGCGCTACTACTTTATTCTTGACTTATACTTTTCTTGCAGTATATTCTCGCAATTTTTCTTTACTTCTTGCCTACAATCATTGTATTTCTGTACTTCCATTAGTTTTCATGCCATTGTGTATCTTAGTCTGTTTTCCAGCAAGCTGTCACGTAACCTCGACTCGAACCTGGACCGTTGCAGGTCAATTTTTAGTTTTCCTGCTGCTGCTCTGCCTGCAGGACCAGTGGGTTGGTAGCATTGATGCTGTCTGGTGTACTGCTACCTCTCCCTCGTGACCCACGATTGTTTCCTCTGGTGTGACCTCTTCGCTCCGAGCTGTTCCCTCGATGCGTGGTCACTTGTCGGACTTGTCTCTCTTCATTTCTTGACCTGTCTCCTCTGTTTCTTTGATTGCGGCGGAAACGGTGCTGTGCGTGACCTCTTGTCGGTGCTCCTGTACTTCTCTCGCTGCCGGAACTGTCTTCATCAGTCCGCTGTGATGGCTGGTGAGTGTTGCGCAATCGATTGTCCTCTCTTCGATAAGGATGGTGCCGTTGTCTCCTATTTCCGGAGTCCCTATATACGGTTTCCTCCGTTGACTGCCTACGCACATTCTGTACTCTCCGTTGGCCTGTCGTACCCCCGTTATTCCTTTGGGCATTTCGGTCTCTCTGGAAACTCTCTATCCTGTCCAGCTCCTCGCTGTCCCAGAGGATCATTGACAGTTGCTCCGTATCCTCCAGCTGAACTCCGATGAGCTGCCTTTGGATACGTAACGGTAGCATGTTCTTCACGTTTGAGAGAACTTCTGCTTCCGACATAGAAGGACTTAGTTCCCGGAACGCCTTGACTTGCTCCCAAAAGAATTCACGCAGGGACTTACGTGAATCAGCCCTATAGCGTGTGTTTCTGAGGCGAGTGAGCTTTCGCTGAATAATGGCTTCGCTTTGGAAATTCCTCAGAAAGGCACGACGGAAGTCTTCAAAAGTTCTGAACTGTTGGATGTGATTGTCTATCCACATCTTTGCTGCTCCACGTAGGATACGTGGAATTATGTGGAGAAGTTCTTCCTGCGCTATTCCGTATAGCCTGCAATCATCCAACAACCGCTCAAGGAAGGTTGATGGCAGTCCCACATCCGTGTCCGGGTCAAACGATGGCAATTCATCTATTTTAGGAGCTCGAAGAAAACTTCTGCAGCTAGCGTGAGAGTCCACAGATCTTCCACTCTCCTGATTCCCTTGACTGAGGTCTTCTAAAATTGGATTTGAAACCGGAGGCGTCGGAGTCCTTCGAGATGGTTCAATTCCTGAGAAAGCGGGTTGAGGTATGTTTCTTACTGCTTCCCCAACTCTCCTTTCTACCAACTCGGACATCTTCTCCGTTAGGGATGCTGTCAGTTGGTCCACCGTCTGCTGAATAGCTCCTGCTTTCTCCCGTTCGGCATCTTGGATTTGCCGGAGTTCCTCAATCCTGGTGCTCTGATTAGTGAGGCTCTCTATTAGCTCCTCTTGTCGTACAGTCATAGAATGTTCAATATTCTCCATCCTTGTCTGCAGCTCTATCCTTTGTGCTTGGGTCTGCGTCTCCAAGTCCATCCGCATGCGCTGCATATCTTCTAGAACCTGTCCCTGTCTTTCCTCCATTTGCCTGACCATCCTCTCTTCCATTTGGCCAGCTTGTGCCGTGAGACGTTCTTCTGTCTCCTGCAACTGTCTGTGCTGCCGCTCTCTCTGTTCTTCCAGATTTTGGGAGATAGTGCGCTTGAAGTCCTCCAGCGCTTCCGTGTTTGACTTCTCGTGTTCGTCCAGCCTCCTAGCTTGCTCCTGTAGTTTCCTCGAGAGGTCTTCTGCCAAATGGTCTTGTTTTTCCATGAGCTTGTCAAGTTTTCTATCTTGTTCTTCTCGGTCTTTTGCCAAATGGTCTTGTTTTTCCATGAGCTTGTCAAGTTTTCTATCTTGTTCTTCTCGTTCTTTTGCCAAATGGTCTTGTTTTTCCATGAGCTTGTCAAGTTTTCTATCTTGTTCTTCTTTTTGTTGTTTGATCAACTCATCCAGTCGTTGTAACGCTGCTAGAAGAGATTCCTGAAAATCGCCATTAGTGCTGTTCGGCCCGTGATGCTGTTGAATGTTGTCTCTACTTCCTTGAGTGACATCATTTTCCATAACTTGACTTGTATTCCTCTGGTCACCACATTCAGGACAATTTCGAGCCTCATCAGTGGGATCCAAATCCTGTTCCCATAGGTCACGTCCACACGTGCGACAACGTTGTGCTTCTTCCATTGCAGACATCCTGTTTCTTGGTCGTTGCCTCAAGGTAGATGGCCTCAACTGTGGCATCTGCAAGTAGACTTAAATAACTGGATTGTCAGGATAATTCTTATTAAAATTTGTCTAAAATTAATTCTAATTATCTGACCTATGCTGTCAATCACTCTAAATTTCGTACTCTAAGTTCACCTTAATACGCAAAAATATTACTATTTCATCAATGTAGCATGCCAAGCTACTTTAACACCACACGTTTTCCACAACAACTTAGTTCATTCTTGTTTTTTTTTTTTTTTTTACTATATTCATATGGATATTTATGTGTATATACAAATAGTGTATTAATTAACAGATAACATGTCTAAAACACAATAATATGTAAGTAATAAAATGCATGTGTAAATAAAAGTATTATATCTAACCTATTCTAAACATATATCTATATATGACTATATAATTATATTAATACTAATGTTATTCACTAGAAACAAACTTAGCTAAATTTATGCATCAATATGCCAAGAATTTGCATGTTCACTTATATTAGTCGCTTACCTGGTGCATTACCTTTTTGTTTTCTTCTTTCCTTCTTTTCTTCTTTTTTTTTTAACACAAACAAAATATTGTATCTCCTTTCTCTTCCAATCACACAAACCAACAAACAAACGTGAGGTAAGAACTATTATTATTATTATTATTATTATTATTTACGCATGTGCTGAAATGAAATAAAATTGGTTGCGAGGGGGAGTAGAACGCTTAATCGTTCCCTACGGGTAATCTCGAAATAATGATTCTTTGAATACAAAGTTACCTAATTTCCTATCACGCTTCCCATTCTTAATTTTAGTATTACGTAATAGACTTGATTACTGTTTTCGTTCGCTGTTCGAAATTTACTATGTATGCTTCTCCAAACTAAATTTCCTACTTTTTTTTTTTTTAACGCTTACTACGCTTTTCGGTCCTGAAATAAAATTAACTACGCATGTTGGTCCTTCAAATGAGATTAACTACGCATTCGGGTCCCTGAAATAAGATTAACTACGCATTCGGGTCCCTCAAATAGGATTAACTACGCATTCGGGTCCCTCAAATAGGATTAACTACGCATTCGGGTCCCTCAAATAGGATTAACTACGCATTCGGGTCCCTGAAATAAGATTAACTACGCATTCGGGTCCCTCAAATAAGATTAACTACGCATTCGGGTTCCTGTTCGGGAAGCCATTTCTTGTGACACTGGGGTTCCTGTATTGGAAGCCAAGTTTTGTAATGATAATGTTATTGTCTCGGGCGCTAAGTTTTGCAACGATTGAAAATAACTAATAATTAAAGGAAAGTTTCTGCTCGGGCTACCAAATAGAATTACCGCGTGATATTACGAATAAGCAGATCTTACGTATTTGGGCGACGAAGAATATGAAACGTATTGTTTTCGGAATTCGATTCCTTATCTCTAATTTGCATATTTAATCTGAACTAGAACGAATAATTAAGGCACTCACGGATGAGCCTAATATGCATCAGAAAAATGAATACCTGACCTTGTGCTTGAAAAGTGAATGGTACTGATGAGCGACAACTCATCTGCCTATTACACAAATGAAATAAAAAAAATGAATGAGAGTTTGGAGAATTGAAGTTGACTCCACGGGGCTCGAACTTCAGTTCTCCAAGGTGAAAATACAGTTTTGCTAAGATGGTTTGGAATTAAAAAAAAATGATATATATACAACGAAAGATGACCTAATGTCTAATCGATTCTGTTTTCCCCATAACGGTGTCTCCAAGGCGCTAGGAAAACAGGTGCGTAGTTAATAGTTAAGTGATTTAAACATGCGGAGCAAAAATCTCATAAGCTGCAAAGCTGAAAGAAAGATTTTTCGCTAATGGCTTGTTCAGTTGGCTACACTGACTATCACTCTGTCACCGAAGTGTGTGGAGATAGCAAAAATAGTTAAAAAGCAACAAACAAGGAAAGTTTAATTTAAAGTTTTAAAAAAATGAGTTAATTTAGATAAAAATTTCTGATGGTCAATGTAACCGTGCTTCAACTTTTCCTGTTCAGGGTGATTTGAAATAAATTCTAGGTATGCTAATAACGGTTAAAGAAATAGGCATATCTTTGAAATGATAACCACATAACTGCTTTGGTTCTAACGTCAAATAGACTTTTAATAAATTTAACGAGAAATAAGGTGATATCTACAAAAATCAACAAGAAAGTTAATTTGGATTTACAAAAAAAATGAATTAATTGACTTTACTGCAAATGAATCAGACTTTTGACTGTTTTGACCAAATAATATGATTTCTCTTAACACATTCTTCACTGTACAACGTAATATTCAAATTATTCAATCTTGACTGTAAAATTTAGCAACAATCTATTTCTACTCAACTAAACTGACAATATTCGATTCTTTATAATTACTATGACGTAGTTATACAAACAAAAATTTCTATTAAACTGAATATTAATTAGCAAAATGATTTATTGTTTTCCCCCTAGACATAAACGACTATTAAGTAATTCGCCCACAGTTACTACCTCTTTTTATTAATAAAAGAAATGGAAATAAGTTTAAGAATCGGATTGCGGAATGAAAGAATTAATGATTTAGGTTGCTTGCAAGACTTACTGGAGAAATAGTTTAGAAGCGATAGTATGCTTTTGAGAAAATTTAGTGCACTGTTTCTAATGAACTCTAATGAATTTTCAATATTAAAAGATTTGCATAAACAAAACATAGCTTTGTACACATACTATATCAGTTGGTAAATAATACAATTCACAATAAAAATCGTTACACAACACTAACTACACAAATATTTCATATTCAAGTACACTACACAGAAATATATATATTTAGTACTACCATTATTATAGTTTGGCCAATTGATCAAAATAATTATATTGTCGACGCTTGCTGATTTTCTCACTGATTCCTTATTTTGCGAATACACGTTTCTCCATAGCTATGGACCCTATCTGCGTTCGTTGCTCAGATAGGTACCTCCGAAGGGATTTACTCGAGTATCTTAAATTTGTTTACCTTATTTACGAGACTCTAACGATATTACGGGATAAGAATGTTTACACTTATTTGTCTGAAACTTACTCAACATAGCACGTCTTTGGAAGCTTTATATTGATTGTTTCTTTTAAGAATGAGTATAATAAAAATTGACAAGTTACAATAAAATCATATTAAGCCTGTTTACCGCTCTGACACATATTTCCCTAACACAACCTATACAACTGTTAAAATTTGAAAAACTAGACTTTGACGCTAAATCATAGTTTACTCAAAACAGAAATTACATTACATTCACACATCTTAAACGCGATTTATGTTTAAAAGAGAAATAATTCATACTTGATATAAATAAATACTGGATTGCATATAAATGATTATAATGACGGCTTCAAGGATCTAAATATTGACACATTACGATTACAAATAAATGCATGATTGAAGATCAAATCAATGTATACAAATTTCACTAGTAAAATAATCAAAAATTTTATGGTACTTATTCAAGAATGAAATTAACAGTTCCTATATCAGTGAATTAATTTTTGAAATGCAACCAAGGCATTAGGCTATTTGTTTACTTCTTTTAAAAAGAAAAAAAAAATGCTCTAAATGTTTACGGACAGTTCCGTATGAATAAACAATGTCCCGAAGTTTCTAGAAAAAGGTGAGTATGGAGATCACGAATCACGGAAATATTGGCCATAGTCCTTCTTCAATAACGAAAATAACAGAATACTTTGTCCTACCTTAATAAGTCCTTCCGCTTATATTTCCACACTTCAGAAGAAAACTGCATTGTACTTAACTGACCGTCACAATGCTTCCTAATGTCCCTTCTCAGACCCCGCTTTCCTCTGGATTCAACTCCCGGAGAAGAGGTCCTCGTTTGTCTGAAGCGTCTGGGTCTTCCTGTGGCAAGGCATCTGTCTCGAGTATCAGGGATCGAACCCGTGTCTCCGTCCTTCATCTCCATGTTGTTGAAATGCAACGATGCGTCACTTATCAAATCCATCTGCACTTAAATTTCACTTGCACAGTTTATATATATATCCGCCATACATCGCACTACTTTTCCTGTCTTTGCACTTTATGCGGGAAATCAACGTATATAGAATCACAGACTCACTTCAACATCACCATTTATGTAGCGTTACCGTAAGATGATAAGAATTATGTCTATCTGTCGATGTTTTAAATATTTGTATAAATAATCTTGTAACGACGAAGTTGCTGTGGATAACGCGTGGTTTAAGTAACTGGCTGCTAACGGGTGTTTAGCTAGCCATTTTTCTGAAATTTAAACACTTAAATATATATATATATATATATATGTATATATGAGTTGACGTACGCTTATGAATCGCGTGTTGGTGATGTTTTCACGATGAAGTGTCGACTTAGAGTAACCTCTCTTCCGTGTAGGCCTTCTCCCAGCTTTCTTTATTTTTTTAAAAAAAATAGACGCTTCATTCTTCTCTTTGTGAATTTTGAATTTCGGATTCTGATTCGCCGCTTTAAGTTCGTGACACCATTTCCCAAAAATCGGTTGATAATTTGGCTTGGGTTTCTAGCGTCTCTTCTGGGCTAGTACGTGATGTTAAAGAGTTTCATAAGCACTTGCGAAGATTGTAGATAAAAAATTTTGGTTCCTGTATGTCTGCGACGTGATATTTGCGATATCGAGGTACTTAGGTAGTGCGACAGTATGGCTGGAGTAACAATAGCAAATTCCATTACCGTTTACTGGCGAGGTAGAAAACTGGGTGGTCTATTAGTGCGGTTACCGTCTTATGTTTTTTTTTTTTTTTTTGAAAAGCAGAGAAACTTCTTTACCTGGGACAAATGAAAGAGGTTGCTTGGCTGCTAAATGAAACAAAATAAAATTTTCCTTGACTTTTAAAAATAAATTGAATTTACATATAAATATGTTTTAATTTGAATATATGAACAATTAATTGAGTGTGTGAGCGTAATTGTCACATGGTGTGATGTCAAAAATATCCAAAAGTAATTGATTATTTCATTTCTTATCCTAAGATGATTAGTTAAATTCATCCTTGAGTTGTCTAAATACACGGTGTTACAAATTTCAGATGAGCTACGCTCTGCCCCCAAGTATAAAAAGTTTTTAAAATACTAAATTATTCCAGTTAGAAATTTGTAGCACACGTTATGGTGGAGGTGCCGGGTAAACACCCTCCTCCTTTCCCCGAGCTACAGAGCTGAATATGGATTTAAGCGGCATCGGAAGTGTTACTGCTTATTTGCAACCCCGGAAACTATGGATGATACTAATATATGTCATTTTCAATATATATCCCCCTTCCTGCCTCCAAGTTGAACCTTCAAAGTGAAATGATAAAAACCATCCCAGGCCAGAATTTCATTTATGTTGAGAATGTTATCGGTCTGGTGGTTCAACAGTTGTTAAGTTGCAAATTTAGTGACTTTTATCTTATAGATAGTGTCGCACTAGAAAACAGGTATTTGTTTACATACAAAATTTTGTACATAAAGTCATCATCTACAGGGTATGGTGTAAGGACTGCGATATGTCATATTAGGAGAGACAGGAAAGAGAGTGAAAAATATTAAAACAACATGAAGATGATGTTAGGAGGAAGAAAGATACCAATGCCATATATTAACATGTTAAGGAGACGAATCACGGAATTAATTGGGATAAGACGGAAGTATTGAAAATGAAGAAAAGAATGATAATAATGAAGTGGAAAGAAGCAGATTGGATAAAGAAGGTAGGAAGAGATAAACTGATGAACTGGACAGACGGCTTACCTATTAATGAATTATGGCAAGGAAGTTTGGATAGCGTAGACAAGAAGAAGATAAAAAAAGGCCCTTATAAGAAACAAAAATGGCAGAATGTGATAGTTGGAAAGTGAACAAGAAGACTTACGGATGTTGGATGGTGTCATGTCGGGAGACCTCGGGGGCCATCTCATTAACTTCATCATGAGGACCAGTGCGACCTATCGACTGGAAACGATGACAACGCTACAGGGGCGGATCCAGGACGGACTTCTGGGGGGCGGTGGGTTGTAATACTGCTACTTACAGCTACTTTTAAGACCTCCAAATTCTGGGATGGGTTATATATATATATATATATATATATATATATATATATATATATATATATATATAAGAAAGTTTCCTCTTCTGGGGGATGGCGATCGCCCCCCTGGATCCGGCACTGCAACGCTATTGGAGATGTTCATTCAGATACCCTCTCACGCCATTATGGAAGTTGGGTGGAGCTCTATTCTGTTGGAAAATGAGATTTCGGGAATCAAGTTGTATCAATCATATCTGGAGCATGTCAAAATATGAGTGCCCCCCTCCCCATTACAGTTCTTTCTGCAAAGAAAAATAACCCATAAAACTTCGGCAGCAAAGGCGTTCAAGTTTGGAGAATCACTGACATGTTCATTAATTAGTCGAGGGTGTTCTGAATAGAGATGGGCACGAGCGAGTTCGAGCGAGTTTTCTTTGAAACTCGAGTCCACTCGAAACAGACATCTTTGAGCTCGACTTGAGAACTTGTAACGTTATTTCTTTCGTTAGATTCTCTGATTCCAAATATATTTTGAACATTTATAGAGTATACGATATTACCATGAATCACACAACACAGTTATGCACTTTTGAATATATATTTTGTCATATATACCAAATTTGACACATTGAAATAATATACATTCTATTCTAACAAGATGATTCTTCGTTATATCTTTTCTTAGTTACCTTAACAACCAGATAAACAAGTTGCCACAGCAACCAAAACAAGAGAAATGTCAATATAATACACAAGGATGTTATAAATACTAGAGGATCTGCTCATATGTATCTTCATTCTATTAAATCGATGAAGCCAAAAAACAACCGAGCATCGGCACATCTGATTGGCTACTCCCGCTTCTGCCATCGCCTGATTGGCTACTTTCGTTTCCGCCATGATTGTTGGCTCAAAACATTGCGATCCTATTGGGCGGACTGGGCAGAGTAGGGGTGGCGAAACTGTGACGTATGGCTTCAGGATTTTGTTGTAAAGGCAGAGCCTCTATTTTATAAAATCCTTGATAATACAAATATTTAAATTATTTCTTTATATATTTCTTCTTCTTCTTCTTAATCGCTAGTGCTCTTTAAAATAGCACTATTGCCCATAAAAGCAGAAACAATACTTAGAAGTACATACGAAATATATATATTATCGATCGTTGTAAACTCGGCTCCAGAACTTCCTCCAACTCGAATCGAATTCGGATCGAGTTTCGAGTCAAGTAGAGCCTAAACGAGCCAAATCCTGTATCCTACATAGACAATATGATCAATGATACTACTACTACTGCAACTATTTATTATTATTATTATTATTATTATTATTATTATTATTATTATTATTATTATTATTATTATTATTATTATTATTATTATTATAACAACATCGTGTATAACAATAAAAGATATACGGTTTGTATCTGAAAACTAAAAACTAGTTGACTGTCGATCTCGGTCGTCGAAAACTTTTCAGGAGGGTTTGAGTTCGTTCCGTTCAGCAGCGAGGCTATATGAAGAGATGGGTCTGTGTTCTGGAGGAGCAAGTATTCAGGCTCGAGCCAAAAAATGTTAAAGTTATAGGGCACTGACCAAACATGTTCAAAACTGCTTGGCCAAGGGTTGTCAACGGCTCGAGTGGCTCGGCTCACAGCTCATTCACTATCGAGCCGAACCGAGAAGTGAGCCGAGCCAACAGCTCAGCCAACCAAGTCGGTTCAAGTCGATGGCTTGAACAGACATCGGCTCAATTGAACTTAGTGCAACCGAGCCGAGGGACTCGTTTCAACGGAGCTGGGTCGAGCCGATAGATCACCTGAATCGAGTCGGTGGCTCATCCCAACCGATCCGGCTCAAGCCATTGGCTTAATTGAACCAAGTCGATGGTTCATTCAAAATGAGTTAAAACGAGCTGAACAAACGAGCCATTTATCAAACTCGACTCGACTCGAAACTCAACCTCAAAAACAGTGACTCGACTTGGAACTCGACTCGAAACTCGAGTCGAATTCTGGTCGAGTTTCGAGCCGAATCGAGTTTTATCTCGACTCGTGCCCATCCCTGTTCTGAACCCCAAATTTGAACATTATGCCTATTACCTTTGCCGTTGGTGTGGAAGGTCGCCTCATCACTGAAGACTACCCTGTCCCTACATCAGTTTCCAGGAATCCCAACATGTCTACACTGAAGATAGTGTGATTTTTTTTTTTTTTTTGGTCATCTTAGGTGAATACCTGCAGAAGTTACAGCTTGTAGGCATTGAATTTCGAACGCTTAAGAAGAACATAATAGAGTATTGAATGAGGCCCACTTTCCGAGCTGTCTTCGTGGGGATGCGTTGGAAGTATTGTCGAACTCTATCCACTATCTCCTCTGAATCCTAAGGATGACCGGTGCTTTTGCCTCTGCACAGGCAACCTGTCTCCATGAGTTGTGTATCCCAACTCTTAATGTAGCTCTTGTCAGGTAAATCGACCTCAAACTGTCCCCGAAAGTTGCGTTGAACTGTGATAATGGACGTTGTCTTTGCGTATTCCACAGCACCAAATGCCTTCTATTGTTATGTGGGCGCCATCTTGAAAAAATGTCGTCTTAGGAATGACGGCTGTTTCAATCAAAACTTCGAGTATCTAGTAGCAATCCCTGTCAATGACACCTCTCTCCACACCTTGGCCACCTAGAAAAAAAATAAAGAAATTTGTACAATCTTTTTCGGACATCCTGTAGATTGCAATATACCCTTTACTTGACAATCCCAGTGACTGGAATATGGAAAAAGGAGTTTCTTCAAGTTGAAACTGATCAAAACTCGTATCTATTCAGCAAAAACGTATGAACAATTTGGTAAGTCTGTCCATTGAATCCGAAATTAACAGGAGTTTGAACTTAGACAAAATTCTAAAAAGACTTTGCAGAGAAAACGCACAAGAAAAAAAAAAAACATAAAAATGAATAATAATAACTCATTTATAGTTTATGAGTGTTAAGTGACTAAAAGTTCAAAATGTAATTTTCTTTCCAATAGTTTAGTTAAATTTTATTTTTTTCAAAAGAAAAAAATCAATAAATCATTCTGTGGTCATTAAAAGAAGTAGTATTGTTACTGTGTACTTTTCACAGATGATTGTTAATTACAGGCTTAAAATGTAATGCTATTATATATTAAAAGTAGCTTACATCTGTTTTATCTATTAACTTGCATGCACTTTTTAAGCATCATATTAATTGCTTAACAGAGAAATAAAGGGGTCGCGGTAGCTCAGTGGTAGAGACCTCACCTCGGCCGCGTATGGGATACCTGGTTAGGTCCCAGCTCTCGTCAAGTGAGCTTTGTTGTGGACAAACACCGTGTGCCTGAGTTATCTTCGGATTCTCCTGTTTTTCCCACTTTATCATTCCACTATTATCATTCGTCTCATCATCACCGTCTCCCTTAGCCTAGGGGTATAATCGGTGTTAAACTAAAAAATCGAAAAGCATACAAATAAAGCCTATATAGTAGCTATATTCTAATACAGAAATATAAATAAAGTCTAATAATCCTGTATATGTTGGTGCAAGTTGCCTGGGAATGTGGTCCCCATTAAAATCGTTCCAAATTGGGCCCTGCACCTCCTAAGCCTGATTCTAGGTACACGCCTGATATACCTAGCATTCTTGCTATATATATAAAGAGCCAAGTTAAAGTAACAGTAGCCTATATCAGCGTTTCTCAACCTTTTCTCCTTTGGGGCACACCAAAGCAGGTATCAAACTTTCGGGATCCCTGCATGTATTTTCCTAGATGCAAAAAGCAAACACATAAAAATGCATATAATACTTTTTTTTTTCAATTATGTAACGAATATGAGATACAAATCTCAGAAGCAAATTTCGTAAGACTCTTCAATAGGAATATACATATTGACATAAAAGAACTTATTACTCTTAAGCAGGAACGTGAGAAAGAAATATTACCATCAGAAATATAAGAGGATATCAATCTTAAAACTAGTGAGTCCCTGGCGATTTTTGCAAAGTATATCTATGCGTGGACGAACTTTTGACAGACACACTCTCATCTCGGCGTCAAGGAAGCGAGACCTGTAGTCATATTTTAAGTTCTTCAATGTAGAGAACCCAGACTCGCACAAATAGGATGTTGAGAGAGCATTAAAAACAAACTTTCGAGCTTTAAACTTGGAAGTTGTGTGAAATCAAGTCGATTGGTGATTTTTTTTTTTTTTTTTTGTTCTAAAGATAATTTCTTTGCGGAAGGTCTTAGAAGACATTAAAAATCTCGCGACACACTAATGTGTCGCGACACAGCGGTTGGGAAACGCTGGCCTTATGGCCATGTACCTACAACTTCTCGGGTAGGGGTCCAGAGAGAAACATCCAATTTAAAGGATTTGGATAACATACGAAATTTATTTTTCGGATATGGCTATTCCTTATTATTTTTCTATTCTTTTAAACGTTTTATTTTATTTCTAGAAAGTCGTCTTACTTCTACAGAAAAATTGTGAGCCTCCATGACGCGAAAACAGCTGTTGTCTTCACGAAACTACGTATTTTTCCTCAATCCACTTGAAGCCTGTACCTGTTATCGATATCTTCTATGTACGTCAGAATTATGAAACCAAAATGAACGTATGTCCTTGAACTTGGCATTGACCACTTATCTTGTTTATATTTGAAGATAATTATTTCTTTTTTTTTTTCTTCGTGTTTACTAGCATTCCTTTCGCCTTTAAAACACTTTCTCTCTTTGAGGCTTCTTTTTTTCTCCTTAATTTTAACTGGTGATCACAGAGTGCGTTGTCATCGTTAATTCAAAAATACCTAGAAGATAATTACCTACTTCCCATTATCATAAAAGATTATTAGTGCGGATGGATGTAATCTTCTTTTAATTACCGTGATAGAGTGAAGCCATTTTTTGCTCTTTCTCTCTGTACGAATGATTGCATGGATTATTCTTAAGGATACAATTTGAAACTGCTCAGAGGAGAACATTTAGAAGCATTTAATGGTTATGACTACTTACTCAGGACAGGAACGGCAGGAACTTTCCGGTTTCAGATAGAGGAACGATGAATTTCGAAAATTAACTTATTGAGGCCTAACAACAACTCAAAAGGTATTGTTACGAACAAATAAATGGGTACCCCAGTGGGATTCGGAAGCACCATGGGGCACGCAATATCTGAATTTTTAAATATTTTAAAACTGCAAATCAATACGTCTAACGATTACCGAAATATGAGGAAATAACAAGCGACACCATAGAAGTCTGAGGATTGCGAACAAGATGCTAAAATTTCGAAAAAAAAATTTGATCCTTAGCATTAACTTTAAAACAACTCTCAATCTAAAACAAACAAACAAACAAACAAACGAACACACACACACACACACACACACACACACACATATATATATATATATATATATATATATATATATATATATATATATATATATATATATATAGATATATAGATAGATAGATAGATAGATAGATAGATAGATAGATAGATAGATAGATAGATAGATATACACCTAGTTATATCATAAATACTGTCACAAAGTTTGGAGTGGCGCTGTAGGCATCCGGAGTGGCACAGTGCTGCCTCGGTCCTTGCGTCCAGCCCGCTGGACCTTTTTTGTTGAGTAATTGTCGCTACGCTATTAGCAGAAATCCGTTTAAACCATGTATGCAGGTCACTGGATGTCTCTGCTATCTACGTACGAATTTTTGATTTCATTTGTTTTCACCGAGATCTGATATTACTGAATGAGTCGCCATGGATGACGAAGGTGGTGCTAATCAACAACCTCCGCATGGAAAACGAGGTAATGTATCACTATTTATTATTTTTCGATTGTAGATCTTTGCTTACCTTTTGTTTATAAAACAGAGAACATAATGAATGTGTAAAATGTTTTAAATATTTCCATTTGAATAGTTTTTTTAAACTCACATTTTCAAGTCCAGCCGGCTGCACATCAGGGCTTTATCCTGACCAAACATCATATTTTAGTATTGTTAACGTAAAATTGCTAATTTTTCTCAAATATTATTTGTGTCCAACCTTGCAATGATTCATGTACATTTCATCGTAAGGAGTTGCAGTTAAATATTTATTATTTTGCTTAGAAACGAGAAGATTGAACAAATACTTGTCATATTAAACTATTAGATAAAATACATATATTAAATATGTGTTGCATGTATTTACCTAAATCTAAATAACACGTCATCGATTATTATTATATTATATATTTTCAGGAAGGTTACATTTAACGAATGAAGAAATATTACAAGAATTGGGTGAAAGCGACGTTGATCTTGGGCTTTCCGATAATTCAGACGCAGATCCAGATTGGAAAGATTCTGAACAAGATGCAAATACGTCGGACTCTGATCTTTCTTGCCAGGTAACTACAGTAAACCTGATTTCTTCTTTATTTTTATTAGCTTAATACTCCTCAGAGACTAAGAGGTATTTTACACTATAAATTTATTAATGGAAGAATAACATTAATACTTTGATTTCCATGAATTTGGTCACTAGTTCAATTCCAGGCAGAGTTATATGCATCGTACTTAAAACCAGAGTAGTTTGTTCAGATCATTTTTTATGAAATAGGTTCTGCCTGACTTATTCTCCATGCAGAGAAGGGATGTTAGACTACAAGCAATTAATAAATTAACAGAACACAATGTCAAATATTTAATAATTTTTAAAAATAATATTACACTAAATTTCGTATAATAGTTCTCAGGTAACCATACTAAGAAGATTGTTTTGAATAGTTATTTTCCTGTTTGTTATTCCTTGTTCCTAGCGCTCCGTTTTTTTATTATACATTATTTCTTAACATTAGATACTATACGGGTAAAGTTAACGATATTTCAACTTTCTTCTACCAGCTGTTTCTGTAAATTGTAGGGAAATGATTTTGAAGATGTCAATTAAAAATGTAAGATGAGAAAATAATACTATTGGATTATTTTTCTATAGATAGGTACAATTACATGATTTTGAAAATCCAGTTAAGCATTTTAATGTGCTTGGAGATTCTACGTTTAAAGTAGTATTATTGCGTATTTAATAATTTACTTTATTTTGTTTCAGGAAGATGACCCACAAGAAACTCAGGTTGGTATGGAGGAACAAAACAAGGAAAAGCACAAAAGGGAACTCAGGTGGAAAGTGTCAACATTTGAAGACGATTTCACCCAAATTACTGACGCTGAATGGAACGTGGGTACAAGAGAACATTGGACTCCATTGAATTATTTTGAACAATATTTTAATCAGGCATTTTGGGAGATGGTTGCCGATCAAAGTAATAGGAGGGTATTACAGGATCCTAGTGTGTTGACACCGCTTCGTGCAACTTCTGAAGAGTACAGGAAACTAACTGGTGCGCATATAATAACAGGATGCTTAAAATTACCTCGCTTGAGGATGTATTACCGAAAATCCTTAAACGATCCTATTGTAACACAAATTCCACGTGATAGATTCTTCCGGCTCCGTAATTATATTCATTTTGTTGATAATTTAGCTGTAACAGACGAAGAAATCCAAAGAAATAAACTGTGGAAAGTAAAACCAATATTAGACGCATTTAAAAACAAATGTTTGCAACTTCCGCTTTCAGGAAATTTGTCCATTGACGAACAGATGATCCCGTTTGAGGGGAAAACTAATCTTCGCCAATATGTGAAAGGAAAACCTAATCCAGTAGGTCTGAAAAACTTTGTGTTAGCCAGTCCAGATGGTTTAGTTTTAGATTTCGTAATTTACGAAGGAGCTAATACATGGGTGGATGGACATCCTAATCCTAAGTTAGGTATCGGCGGGACAATAGTTAAAAAGTTATGTGTACGAGTTCCAAATGGCCATGTTGTTCACTTTGATAGATATTTTACGAGTATACCTCTTCTAGATAGCCTTTTGGAAGATAGAATATTTGCTGTAGGGACTATTCTTACAAGTAAATTGAGCAACTCTATTAAAAGCAAATTGCGAAGTGACAAAGCACTTCAGAAAGCTGGAAGAGGAAGTTTTGATGAAGTGGTAAGAGAAGATGGGAAAATATGTGTTGTTAAGTGGTCTGATAACCACAGTGTCTTGGTAGCATCTACAGCAGTAGGCTCTAACCCTGTAACAGAAGTTAAAAGATGGGATAAGAAAACCAAAGCGTATGTATCAGTTTCTAGACCAAAGTGTATTGCAGTCTACAATCAATCCATGGGTGGAGTGGATATGTGTGATAGATTAATTTCATATTACCGAACATCAATGAGAACAAAAAAAGTGGCCTGTTCGAGTGTTCCTTCATTTTGTAGATATGGCAATTACAAATTCGTGGTTGGAGTACAAGAGAGACCAAATTGCTTTGGGAATACCTGTGAAGAAAATATTTGATCTTCTGGAATTTAAAATTTATGTTGGAGAAGCACTAGCACTAGGTGCGACAGGTTTGGGCAATGCTTCTCCTAAAGCTAGCATTACTACGAAAACTAAACTCTCTGACTCAGACAATGAAGAAAGTGAAAGACCTAACAAAAAAAGAGACCAACTCCTCTACCTCAAAAGGACATACGACGAACGGGAAACGATCATCTTCCAATCTGTGCTGTAGAAAATAAAAATGGTTATATGAGATGTAGAAACAAGGACTGTAAAAGTAAAACACGATTCAAATGTATTAAATGTGATGTGTTTTTATGTATTACGAAAGAAAGACAATGTTTTCTTGAATTCCACACGTAGAAATCACCATGTAATTTTGATACAGTGTGATATATTCTTATATTACTTGTAATACTAATGTTATTTTCTATTTTAATTCAAACTATTCCGTATTTCTAAAGAGTAATTTGTCATTTACATTGTTCACTCATTGTTGTGAGTACTAAACACTAATAAACATGTTTAATCTGCACTAACAATGTTGCTATTTAAAAAGTTTTAATTTTTTATTGAATTTTAACATATACAATAAAAGCAGGATAAAGCCCCGAAGTCCAGCTGGCTGGACATCAAATTTCGGGGGGTTGGGGGGAGGTAAACATTTTATTATAAAACAACATCCTTACTTATCCAAAACCTATTAATAAATCAAAGTGAAATGTAAAATACCACGAAAAATATCATCTCGGGACTGAGGAGGATGCACGTAGTGTGTGTTTCACTGTTCATGACATACGTTGATATTGTACTGAGTTCTCATGGAGTAGGATGATTACGAAAATCGTGTAGCAGTAATTGCACTACATAAGGTCGTGAAAACAGCAGGTGAGTTGAGTTGAGTTGATTTTGAGTTTAACGTCCCGTTCAGCAGCGAGGCTATATGAGACCTGGACTTACTGATTAACGTAGAATTCGAATCACATTAGCTCCCGCTGGGAATCGAACCCGGATCTCCCACGCCAAAGGCGCGTACGCTAACCTCTTAGCCACGAAGGAGCTCAACAGCAGGTGAGATTTTCAACCTCCTGAAACCCCTATAAATCAGTAAGAGATTCGTGTATCGCGCCATACAGCGATACACCGAGACTGGAACGGCAGCTGACCGTGCAAGGAGTGGAAGTCCACGAACGGTACGAACCCCGCAGGTTCAGAAAGCAGTCGCAGCAAGAATTCGAAGAAATCTTGTTCGAACACAAAGTGTGATAGCTGCTGAGATGAACATCAGCAGAAATTCCATGCCTCGTGTGCTCAGGTGTGACCTACATCTACGGGGGTATAAGAGGTGGACTGGCCACTTTCTTACGCAAACATTAATGTCGCAGAGGGTTCTTAAATCAAAGAGACTGTTGCAGCAGTACGCCAACAATGGTGCTGAGGCAGCTCCAAGGGTTCAGAGGGCACATCATCCTGCCTCAGTGATGGTTTGGTGGGCAGTGAGCTACTCAGGCACAACCCAGCTGCATTTTTGCGAAAAAGGTGTTAAAACATCTGCCAAGGTGTACCAGGACAAAGTGCTAACACCTATAGTGAAACCACTGTCTGCTACCATGTTCCCTGGAGAAAGGTAGACTTTCCAGTAGTATTCCGCTTCAGGCCACAAAGCGAAAACAACCGAGGAGTGGCTGGCACGGAACGTCACCGACTTCATTTCTACCGCTGATTGGCCTTCTAGCAGCCCGGACCTCAACCCGTTGGACTACAAACTTCGGGCAGTCCTTCAGGCAAAGGTCTGCCATAAACGACATCCATCTGTCGACAGTCTGAAACAATCCTTGGCTCGAGCAGTGAACAATTTTCCCATGGACGTGGTATGTAATGTCATTGACCAGTGACCGGACAGACTTCGTGCCTACATCAAGGGGCCAGGGGGGGGGGGGGTATTTCGAAAATTGATTCGTACGTCAGGTGTTACAATATATCAATGTGAAACATGACCAAAATAAATTGCCTTGGTTTTAATACTCTCTGTGTTATTCACATTCAAACTTGTGACAGTATTTATGGTATAGGACTCATATATACTGGGTGATTCAATAAGAACGTGCCAGGCCTATATCGCAGCTAATACTGCACGTAGAGCCTTCAAATAAAAAATTGCATTGCCAAATCGTATGTGTATAATGCAATAAAAATAGTAGCGAGACCAGTGGCGTCTCGTGAATACCTCCAACGGGGGGCAACTTCAAAATTTGAAATGGAAAGTGGTATAACTGTTGGAATCGTTCGAAAGGACATTAGGTGATATGCAACTTTTAGAGGACAAACTTTGTCATATCCTTTCCCATTTAGCCGCTAGAGGTGTTGTTGCAGACTTATATCTGACTACCCGTAGCAGGCCTTTATCTCAGCTAATAATGCACATAGAGCCGTCAGCCGTCAAACAAACAATTGAACTACCAAATCGTATGTGTAGAATGCAATAAAAATAGTGGCGACACCAGTGGCGTATCGTGAATATCTCCAACGGGGGTCATCTGCAAAATTTGACATAGAAACAGGGGTTGGTTGTGCCTCCATTGAAACAAGCACACAAGGAAGAAACGTCGAGAGGAAACACGTTGGCATATTTCTTCCTCGTTGGCAGCAACACGGTCGCATTACTAGGTGAAAGTCAGATGATGCGAGGGTATTCCCAACCACACCAGGCGAATGCCGGGAGGGTATATGCAAACCATGCCCTAGCAAACAACCGCCGACGCCTTTGCAGGATTAATTCAGGGCCTAAGCCAAGGGGGCCTAAGCACTTCATTTTATGGACTGATGAAACGACATTCTGCAGTGATGGCAACGTGAATATCCACAATGCACATTACTGGGCAGCGGAGAACCCTCACTGGATGAGAGAAGTCGATCGGCAACACCGATGGCGCATTAATATGTGGGGTGACATTGTAGGGACTCAGGTCATTGGACCATGGTTTTTTGATGGTCATTTAACAGGTGCAATATTTCGTGATTTCTTGCGACACCATCTATAGCCGCTATTGGAAAACGTACCGTTCCATATACGTCAGACGCTGTGGTTTCAATTAGATGGCTGTCCAGCCCATAATGCTGCCATGTGTAGGGAAGAGCTAAATGTTCTATTTCAGCAACGCTGGATCGGAAGAGGTTCCAATCCACAGTTTCTTCCACGGTCGCCCGACCTTACTTGTATGGACTATTTTTTCTGGGGTCGAATTAAGGCTCTTGTGTATGTCAACCTATCAACTACAATTCGCAACATGCAAGATCGCATTACAACCGCATTCCGGACCATCAACGTGGCCGAGTTGGAAGCTGTTGCTCACAATTACGTACAGCGAATAAATCGCTGTATTGCTGTTCGAGGACATCACTTTGAACATTTGTGAAAGCCAGGGGGCGCTGTCTACACTCCGCAGAAGGTAAGCTGATTCTTTACCTCTTTACTCATCTTTCTCCAATTGGTTGATTGCAATGCCTCAGCTTTCTGTCCCCATGTTTTGTTCCATGCTTTGGCAACAGCACATTCGGTTCGTCTTTCTTCGTTGCAACCAATAGTTTCTTCTTCCGTTTTGTTATAGCATCGTACATTTTCCCTCATCATAGTTCTCCCCATCCACTACGCTTCTGACGCAGCCCTACGGAAACTACTCTCTTCAAATATTGCGTATGTCATTGGTTCCCTATTTAGAGCTTCATTCAATAGCAGCAAAAGTACCTCTGCTTACTGTTACAGTGTGTACCCTCCCCCCGTCGTGGTCTCTTGCTGACGCCATTGTTGTCGCCACTTACACGGTGTAATTCCGCTTATGTACAATTGTACGTCCCGTTCGTTTCTGACCAGTATTTACTCTTCCCTTTGGTTCCGCACGCAGAAACCCTCGCATCATCTGACTTTGACCTCGTAATGGGATCGTGTTACTGCCAACGAGTAAAAAATATGCCAACGTGTTTCCTCTCGATGATTGTGCGCTTGTTTCAATGGAGGCACAACTAACCCCTGTTTCTATGTCAAATTTTGCAGATGATCCCCGTTGGAGATATTCACGATACGCTACTGGTGTCGCTACTATTTTTATTGCATTCTACACATATGATTTTGTAGTTCAATTGTTTGTTTGACGGCTCTATGTGCACTATTAGCTGAGATAAAGGTCTGCTACGGGTAGTCTGATACAAGTCTGCAACAACGCCTCTAGCGGCTAAATGGGAAAGGATATGACAAAGTTTGTCCTCTAAAAGTTGCATATCACCTAATGTCCTTTCGAACGATTCCAACAGTTATACCACTTTCCATTTCAAATTTTGAAGTTGCCCCCCGCTGGAGGTATTCACAAGACGCCACTGGTCTCGCTACTATTTTTATTGCATTCTACACATACGATTTGGTAATGCAATTTTTTATTTGAAGGCTCTACGTGCAGTATTAGCTGCGATATAAGCCTGGTACGTATGTTAGGCTATATGGTAAAAAGTGTTTAGGAAATAGATTTGATGGCATGGGTATTTGAATTTCTGTAATCTTTTTCAGAGTTTAACTTTTCGAAATAAAATATACAACACTCCTTATTTTAGGATGTATGCTTGTTTTCGCGTAAAAATTCGAATATCTTTTGAGTGATTCGTTGTTTTTGGATTGATAATAACGTCTGAATTATTAAGTTCCCGAACCTCTACCGCCTAGACCTAATATGGAAATCCCATATTTGTATGATGTCGCTTCTGTATTTCACGATATTTCGTAACCGTTAAGTATACCGATTGAGAGTTTTCGGAAAACGTATATTTGTAACGTTAAATGTATATTATGTTCTTTAAAACTGTGTAGACATTTTTCTTCAAAAGTTTTTAAAATTTGATCTTTGAATACACCATGGACTTATCTATTTACATTTGCGTGACTTTGCTTCTGAAGTCGTAATTAACCTTCAAAAATCAGTTTTGGAAATTTTACCATAAAATATTTTCCTACAGAAAACCCACATCTTCCTAGTGTCACACTTCATATGACAATATTTCAGTGACCCTTAGACGTATCGAGTTATAGTTTTCAATTACCACATGTCTGCAATGTTCTTCAGAATTGTGTTCAGACATGTTTTGAAAATATATAAAACTGGAAAATTTTACAAACCCCATTTGGATAAATATTTTGTTTAAATTAAAATTGCTTTTAGAGTTATTGTTAGGCATTAATGATTATGTTTCCGAAATCCTAACGTAAACCCCACATCTCTATCCTGTCGCTTTTATTTCACGGTATCTCTGTAACCGTTAGGTGTACTGACTTCGATTTTTAGGTATACACATATCTGCAACGATCTTTAAAACCGTGTGAAAACAGTTTCCATATCAAATCCATTACTCTATCAAAAAGACCATTATCCACTAAGTCTTACTGCTTTTGCTCCCTAGAGATTAACATTAAAACCTGAAGTAGTAATTGATTTATATCACTTCCGGTTGCAATTAAAAGAATAAACGAGTATTCTTGATACTGAATCCAAATCAAAAACTACTTATCGCTAACTATTTCCGTTTTATTCATTATCCAACCAGTATTGTAGCCGAAAAATCGTAATTTTACCTCATCCGGTTACAACAGATAAATTAAACTGGAGACAAAACTCTTTCGTGGGACACTGAATTTCTGTCAAAAACAGTTTTTCGATATCGCTTACCGTTTTTGCTTGATAAAAATCAGTATTGAGACCGGAAGTATTAGTAAATTGGAACCACTTTCAGCTTCAATAGTATTGCAAGCAATGATGATTATATTGAAACGCTGAACCGATTGCAAGAAACCGGTTCTTACTATCTGTTACCGTTTTTGTTATATGGCGATCAAGGTTAAAAGTAGAAACGGTTCCTATCTACCACTTCCGGTTTGAACATAGTGTTAACAGAGGAGATGGGATCTATTATTTGGGAAGCCGAATCAAATGTAGAAAAACGCTTCTCAATATCTCTTACCGTTTTTCATCTATGAAAATAAATATTATGAAGCCATAAGTAGTTCTAAATTTCAACCACTTCCGGTTTCTGTAGAATGTTTTGAATATTATGTTTTCTTAAGACACTGAATTGATTGCAAAAAAAATGTTTTTTGCTATTTATTACAGCTTCTATTCTATATGAACGTTGAAACCGGAAATGGTTGATTTATACTATTTCCAATTTATATAGATGGTTAACGATCGAGGTGGAACTCATTCTTGGGACACCGAATCGATTGCAAAAAAAAAAAAAAAAAAACTTCTCAAAATCATTTATCGTTTTTGCTCTTTGAAAATCAATATTGAAACCGGAAATATTAGTAAAGTTCAACCTCTTCCGGTTTTGGCAGAGTGTTGCGGATGATGATGATATATTTTCTTGAGACGATTAACCAACTGCAAAACACAGCGTGTCACTATGTATTACCGTCTTTGTTTTATGGCGGAAAACGTTGAAACCAGAAGTTATTAATTTCAACTTTTATTTTAGTCTTTTGATTTGAATAACAGGTTAACGGAGAAGATGGAACCCATTCTTGGGACACTGAATTAATTGAAAAAAAAAAAAAAATCGTCAGAAATGAACTTGTACGACAATCGAAAAGAACGAGGAAAATCGTTTTATGGTTATCAACGTCCACAACGTTTCCCGAAACCATTTCTTTTCCCGCAGAAGATGTTCTTTCTGGTATCGTAGTCTACAGTTGGAGTGATTCAATATGTCTTTCTCAGGCGATGTGAAACTACCTATGCAGATCGGCTGAATTCCTGCGTGAAATGCAGCAGTAACTTGTACGTACAAGTATTCTGCACAAGACATGGTATCCTCATGTCACGCATAGGACAGTGCAGGCTCTGCGTGAGTTCCACCCACCATATTCCTCCGATATCTCTCTCACTATCTAACCACTTTTTTCCGATAACTTGATCACTTCTTCACAAGGAAGAACTTTTCTGATTACCAAGTTGTGTAACACGCAGTTTAAGGACTTCTTCACATGCTAACTCCAGAGTTATTTTGTAAAGGAATCCAATCGTTGGCTGAACGATGAGTTGGAAGAGTAAGTGGCTGCAATTGGCCATGTATTTTAGCTTTTACTCTTTCTATTTTTTATTTGACATTTGAAAGTAACACGTCATTAGGACAATTCAATTGCTATTATCCAACACAATATTACTATTTATTTATACAAGAGTACACGGTGGCTCAGTGGTAGAGTGCTTACCAATGTTGCGTGCGGGCCCTGGTTCGATCCACGGTCAAGAAAGTTTGTGGTGGACAAACATCATGAACATGGGTTTTCTCCGGGTACTCCTGTTTCCTCCCATATTCTCATTCCACTAAGTTTTCCCGTCATCATTCACTTATTTCAATCATCTGTCTCTCTTAGCCTAAAGGGGGTAATCGTGGGACGTTAAACAGAGATATTTCATTTAATATTTTAACTATATATACAGACTTTTAATTACTAACAAATGTAATACATACCGACTATGTGTTTCTCAACTCGCTAGTATATCACTTATGCACTTTGGGTTATGACTTCCATCTCCCTCCCTTTCCCGCTCCTTATGGACAGACAAGGGTAAAAGTGTGGGGGAACGCGGGGGTACGCCATCCCCCACCTCGAAAATATATGTACGACATCCCCCGAGTTCCTAAAAAAATACAATGGCAAAGATAGACAGAGGAAAAGGCGTCATGCCGCTAACTACCATCCGCCCAACTTTTCAGATCCACTTTTATCCCTGCAGACAAGACAAATTAAACTCTGGGACGATCTCCCCCCACTCTTAGGAAGAGGAAACTTTCTTATTTTATATATAAATAAAGCCCATTCCAGAGTTTGGAGCTCTTAAAAGTAGCTGTAGGTAGCAGTATTATAACCCACAGGAACCCTAGAAGTCCGTCCTGAATCCGCTTCTGTGGTAAAGACAGTAAAGGTGAAATTTACATTTATAAATGGGGAATATGAAAAGTCACAGTTAAAGCCACCGCCACCCGTGAAGCTGTTAAGGGATTGACTCCACTAACGATTTTTAAAAAGTCCTGGCGTAGTTTTGGCGCACCACATTTGGGAAGATTTACAGGTAAAATTCAATAGTTGGCATGAAAAGACATATTTATAAGGAACACATTTCTGCAGGCGACAGAATTAAATACAAAGTAATATAGCTGTATTTTAGGTTTACAAGTGTAGAGTTACTCGTATGAAATCATTACAAGTGTTTTGCTATGGATAAAATAAGTGAGTACATATGGAAGATGACTTTATTAGATATTAATTTTTTTACCGGCGAAATGCTTTTACACAGTGTGTACAGAACCTGTATTTTATGTTTACAAGTGGAACGTTACTAGTATGAAACCATGACACGTGCTACTGAGAGTCGTATCATTACCATAAAACCCACTTCTTTTCACTACCCTCGCATAACCACATGCTCACCATCGCTCACGCGTCTTCTCCCTTCGGACGCGCCTACGCGTTAACGCGCGGGTCCTCCAGCTTCGCCCTGCTCTGATTCGGTAGATAGCATTTGTTCTTTCTAGTGACCACCTAGCATAGGTAGGTTTGTGGTTTTGCACTGTAGTTTGCGCATAAATACGGCCACGCATCCGGAAGCCGTATTTATACTCAAATCGCAAAAGAATTGTAATTTTTTTAACAATTACTTCTGGTGGCTCCCTTAAATTTTATCTAGGCTATGCCAAGTGAGATATTTTCATTTCATATCGTCCAGCCGAAATCTTTTAGGGGACAATAAGAAAGAAATTAGTGAAAGAATTATAATTTTTCAACATTTTTTTGGAAAGGCCAAAAGTAAGCCAGTATGTTTAAAAATTCGCTGTCGTTCAAGAGTTATGGTATGGAGCAACGAACGGACGGGCATATACTAATATTGCAAGGCCCATTAGTAGCGTGTGTGATCCTATAAACTAAGCTATTATTCAATTTTTCGATATTCGGGCTCAGATATAATAGTATGCCGTCAGTCACACAAATTTTAGTTGCAGCCCTGGATGGAGGTCAGAACGTAGACAAATCGATAGGTGGTATGAGGCTATAAGGTTAGGTCGTTTGAAGTTTTAATATCCCATTCAGCACCGAGGCTATATGATACGAGACTCTAGAGCTTAATGTGGAATCTGAACCAGATGATTGGGAATCAAGGCCTGGTCTTTCACGAAAAAGGCATTTATGATAGATGACTTCTGTTGGTGTTTACTTGTGTTAACATATCTTTCAACTCAATTTATTTACTGGTAACTTTTGTGAATATTTACCTGCAATTGTTTTCGTATTGTCTTAACTATTTTTACAACACAATCTTCCATCGTCCTTATCCTTTTTCACGTGTTGCACAGAACACATTACCGGTATGATTTATGAGAGTACGCCTTAACCGTACTCTTATGTAAATAGAAAGAAAAAAACTGAAGTTTAAAAACAATGTGTTGCTGATGAGTTTGTAATTTCATACCCGTAAACACGAATATTAAAAAAACACTTAATATGCACACCTAATTGGTTATTATTCTAGAAGTTATTGTGTGGTCTTCTTTAGATCTCCTCTGTTTTCCCATGCTTTGGCATGCTACGTAAACACATCTTTTAATTATTGGAAATTTCCAGGACTTTGTACGCTCTTTACGTAAACTGTTTACGTAAGGAGAACATCGGGGTCATAATACGCCGTGACGAAGCAAAGGTATATAAATGTGGCTTTTTTCCCTTCTTTCATTCATTTTATGATTTTTTTTTTTTTTTTTTTTTTTTTTTTTACAACTCGGTATATCGATCTCTTCTTGTTTTTAACAAAAATAAACAACTTATTTACTTATTCGACAAATTACCAGACATTAGGGTTACCAAGTTTTGAAAATGGAAAAACCGGACCCTTCCTTGAGTCAGTGGCGTGACTATAACGGAGCGAGTAGAGAAGTTGCTCCAGGGCGCAAGGGCGAAAAAAAAAATAAAAAGAATACGGAAAACTGTTCCTTATGCAAAGAACGTTTGAAAACATTTCAAAAGGTACGCTATGGCTATTAGCAGTTAATTGGCAAAAGCAGATACCGGGGACGAATCCAGGAATTTTTGAGGGGAGGGGGGCGCAGATCTGAAAAATAAACTTGAGACATTTTTCGATATTTGTTTCGCTAACTAAAAATGTGGACTGGTACTTCATTTATCTCCGCCCTTCTGGAGGCGGCATTGAGGAAAGCCATGTTGTTCAATAGGAGAGAATCCAGGATTACCATGAACTGAAAACGCATACATTATCTCCAATGAGTGGAGAACACACTCAGAATATTCCATTTGAAAGAAATTTTAAAACTTTATTGTTCACAGCCTTTAAAGAAGCGCTTCATTAGGAACTAATTTGTATATTTTACTTCTCATGGAGGGGCGCAAGAGCCACGCGCATCCTTTCTGGATCCCCTGGGCGATACCCGGACAATCGTCACTGCAATGTTGGGAGATCTTAAGTTGACAAAACCAGAGCACCACACAATATGACGTCACTAAATGTGATAGTAAGTTGAGCAGTGGTTGCAACTGATTTGGTGTCAACTTATTAATTTTATACTAGAGTAACAGACCGGTAAAGAAAATATGTTTAAAAATGATTATCTGTTAATGAAGTAATATACTTAAAGAGGTATTTGTTTATTTGTGTGAAAACATAGCATCTCCACACGCGAAATTTGATGATGTTCTCCGCGAAAGATTTGTTTTCACAAAAAATTTGGAGATCCACAATATATAATTGACATAAAAATTAATGATAGGTCTACATCATATTAGTATGTGACAGGCCCGTATCCATGGGGTCTAGGGGGCGGGCCTCCTCTAAATTTTTACTGGTCCCCTAAACTTTTCACAGTACGCTTGCAAATGAACTATAACAGGATGGAAAATTTCAAAGTCAGACGCACTCGCCAATCCAAAAATAATGGTCGCCAGTATCTCTCACGTACAAATTGAGATGCCCCCCCCCTCAAAGAAATTTGGTTTGACAAAGAAAGACTTCACATTCCGTGTTTTCTCTCACTCAGTGACAATTATTTTCTTACGAAACAGAAAATGCGCTGCCCTGTGAGTTCAGGCAGAAACCATTCCTACTGAACACTGGTCGCCAGCTCTAAATTTCTAGTCGAAAATTTGTACGCTGAGCTATAATATGATGATTAACTATAATACGTTTGGATCGGGACCCCCTCCCAAACTTCTACCGGGCTTCCCCTAGATTTTTGGGCTGGCTACCAGCCTAGTATGTGATAAGTGATAGGGCCGTAACTTAAGGAGTGAGGGGTCAAATGCTTCACCAAGGAAGATCCCCGCCGTTCGAGGGGACCCATTTTAAGACAAAATTTTCTTACTCCGTATACGATACGAACATGAAATTATTAATGAAGCATCGAATATGTCCACTATATTACATAAACAAAACAACACATGAAAGGTAAATAAAACAAAAATGAGTCGTAGGCCCATTTCAATAAAAAGTTTACTATTAGGGACCCTTGTTCCCTTAATTCATTTGTCATGTATGGAAAGGGCCCAAAGTTGTAACTAACGACCCGGGCCCATAAAGAGTAAGAGAATGATGGAAAGAGGGAGCCCAAGAATTAGAGAAACAACTTTTTTCTAGGAGCATCAAATACGCGTATTAATGCTTACCCCCCTCCCAAGAAAAAATGTAAGTTACGGCGCTGGATAAATTGATGCAGGTGTAGAATACATGAACATAATACAGTAATTTATGATTAAAATGAATGACTGCGTGTGAAAGAGAACTGTACTACTAACTTTTAAAAATTATATAACGTTTACTGTATGTGGAAAACGGTGGTGCAGTCCTATTTTATGAGTTTGAATTTGCAAAATTTAGGAAAGAAGTATATAATATATTTCTCGGGTTCTGTAGGATTACGGGGGACCAAAACTATGTAAAAACACAATGTTGATAGGTGGAATGAGTTCATGTTGCGGAAAGATAATTGCTATTGATATGTGAGTAATTTGTGAACTCAGTAGACTGGAAATGCCGTGTGCGGAATGGAAAATTTTGCAATTACTATTTGCTATTAATTAGAATGGACGAATACAACGTGCATTGCGGCGTTCTAATCCAACTTCGCTTCCTAGCGCTCGCTCGTCAATATTTATTTATTGATACAAGTCATGGCCATTACCGGCATCTATGGCCTTAAGCAAGTCACGTTGGAGGGATCACATCCTCGGCGAGAATACAATCACGGTACGGGGGAGGGATATAAGGAACGGGTAAGGGAAGAAGCGGTCTGAGGCCTGTAAATTAGATACCATCCCGGCATTTACCTGGTGTGAATGAGGAAATCCCATAAAAAACCTCATTTAGGATAGCTAGCCTGAAAAAACTGTTACCTTTTCGACCGACTGACCCTGCCGGAAATCGAGCCACGGACCAAAGGCGAGAGCAATAGCGACTACTCCTGCTCAGCAATGCTGTCTGAAACTCTTTAGTTAGTGGTATATTTGGCTTTAGGTAGATTGACCTCAAAAACATTTTAAGAAAACAGCAATGATTTTCAACAAAAAATGCTTTCTCCCCGTAATCCGACATATCGCTAGTTTTCAAAGCACATACTGAGAAAAAAATTGTAGGTAGCGTACTTAAAACGGTAGGTTATATGCGTAATTCCTGTAGTTTTTGGACTTAGCATGTTTTATAATACTTTCTGTATGTGTTCCATCTATACGTACTTTCCGTATGAAACAATATATAGGCGGTCAGGATCTCACATACAAATCGACGCAGAATGTCCATAGTAGAATAGAATATAGCTGCAGAATGTAACATAGGTGATATACGGAAAACTGTTAGATGTCAGACATCCTGCATCCTGATGTAACATCTAAGGGCAGTGCGTATGTAGCATATGCTCCATACTGATTTCTGTAGTGAGCAAGAGGATTTCGTATATTTGTACAATATACTACTGTCCGGAGAACGGAATTTTCTTAGTGTGCAGTTCATAAGCAAGGGCGCCCATGTTGTGGTTTCCAGGGGGGGCAAGTATAAGCGACGTTTCAAATATAGTTTCAAAATTTGCTGTAAGTAATGTAAATTTCTATTGGATTTTCAATACTCCCAAGTACAATTTCCTCTTAGGGGGCGAACGCCCAACCTTGCCCCCCCCTGATGGGACCCCTTGTTCATAAGTAATGCAGTTATGTGGGTGCTGAACCTGTGGGTTCAGTATTTCTTGATAAATCCATTAAATGTTGTACGTGTAATCCACAACGCACACAGATATAGGCGGGAACACATATATAGGCGGGAATTCATGTCACTTAATGACCTTCCCATTTTAAGGCAGTAATAAATGCGAAAATTGTCGATAAGTGATTCGCCTACTTTGATTTTGCGAATAGTTCGTACTATGTGTGACTTTGTCCATGCGGCGTCTAGGGTATGGTCAACGTCGATAAGCTAATAAAACGAAATACTTCAAAAGTTGAGCCAGTGGGTGCGTAAACGTAAACCTCGTGTAGCTTAGGTATAGGCTGCATAATTACTTTATTACATCAGTGTTAATATGCATCCTTAAATTGGGATAGAGCAGTTCCCGCAGTTCAGATCAACAATACGTGGACAAATTCATATTACTTTGAAACTCACATTTCTTGATGAAAATAGTGTCATCACCCCTTCTAGACTGTAGGGGAGAGGGGGGTACATTTGAACAGGGGGTACTTTTGAACATTTAAGATAACAGACTAGAAATAATAGCATATCTGGTGGTTTCAAAATTTTTAGTTTGGCAAAACAGCATTGAATGACGGTCAACTGTTATCTGCCATTTTAGTATAACTGTTGATGAACAGCAGTATTTTGTTACATTTGTGGGGTGGAAAGTTGGAATTTTTGTGAAGTTTTGTAAGATTTTTGACAGAAGCCTGTGTTTTGATATTATCTGCCATTCATTGCAGAAGCAAGTACATTAATTTACTTATCTAATGTTGCCCTTTGTATTTCACAATAGTTTGTACTATCTGGGTATTACCAAATTCTGCTTAGTCATGCCGGTTGGGGCAGTTTTGAACAAAAATTAGGGGGCACATTTGAACATTGTTCTACCTCTACTTTTCTAAAACTTATAAGTACCACCAACATGTTTGTGTTCTCAGACAAGGAAGACAAATGTTCAGTGCCAACTGCTGATATTGTGTGTAGACTTTCTAATCCCACAACTTCTGGAGAGACAAAGCGTACTGCAAAAATTCTGACATTTCATGTTGATTTGCAGAATTTTAGGGTAGAATAAATTTTGTGTCCAGTACCCGGTTAGTTGTGAAAAAAATGTAATTTCTTAGATCTCTTAGATTGCTAGTAGTAATAGGTTTTCCATTAAGCCTATCAGGTATGACGAGCAAAATTAAAAAGTGAATCATAATCATATTTTCACAGATATGCTACGATGATCGTATTCTTTTAAATTTTTCTTCAGATCACACCTACGCCTATAGATATGTTGTCCACATATCCTTTTGTGTGTGTGTGTGTAACGTATAACGTACATATATGCAGGCCCGTATTTAGGTAACTACTATTCTGTGCTCGAACACAGGACGTCACAATTTAGGGGGCGGCAAAATTTTGGATTTAAAAAAAAAGATTCACAATAAAGTTATATTTAATACTATCACACTCAGAGTCCCGCGCAAGAGCGAGAAAATGTTTAATTCGTTCTAATTACAGTAGTTATTAATTAGCTAGCTTATCTGATTATTTTTAAAAAAGTCATTCTCTCCTACTCCCACCCCAAGGGGTGAGGATGAACTTGAACATCATGAAAACTGATACCCTTAAACTCAGCGACCTCGAAAACAATGAATTCAACACTAATATATGTCGTTTTCGATTACTTTTAAACTCTCGCCCGCCTCACTCGGGAGTTAAGTATGACCTTGAAGTTGAATTGGATTATAACTGTCACTATTCATCTCAGTGACCCCAAAAACTATGAATTCAGCTCAATTCAGATGTGTTTCCGAAGGGAAGGCAAATTATTTAGAGCACAGAGGCGCACAATATACAAATACGGGCCTGCATATATGTTTCAGCAATTATTACTATTATTATTATTTCCTTGCCATACGCGATTGATTAATTCTTGTGCCTTAAACCGTTAATGGTGCTTTGTTACATTAGCCTTGTTGTTCGTAAACGAATTCATCCTGAAAATAACGATTATTCTAGTAAAATAATGGTTTGTTCAAAACTGCCCCACGTATGTTCAAATCTACCCCATGCTTGTTTAAATCTACCCCCCAAGGGGGTACATTTGAACGACACCCCGTGCGCCCTTGCACAGAATGACAAGATCAAACAAAGTACTCTATTTTATGGCAAATATAATGTATATTATATTTAGTTTTTGCTACAGTTCTAGGAGGAAATTTACTGAGTGTTTGGAAGCAAAAACGAATATTCGAAAACAGATGTTCAAATGTACCCCCCTCTCCCCTACATGTGTTGGCGCATGTCAGTGATCCACCAGGAACAGGTAAAATTCAGGGGCGCTACAAGAGATAATTGTTCAAAAATTACATTTTTTAAAAAATTTATGGGTGCACACTTAGTAGTAGTAATATAGTATAGTAGTAGTAAGGCAGTAGTAGTTTAGTAGTAGCCAGGCCCGCAACCAGTGAGGGGCTAGGGGGAAGGTTCCCCTAAACTTTTTGTGGCTCCTCCAGACTTCAATACAAAATTTTATTATTAATACAAGAAACACAGTTTAGATATTTATAAGATAATTTTAATGACTTGGCTCCCCGTAACATATTCACGACCCTCCCAAACCTTTGTAGCTGGTTTCGGCCCTGGTAGTAGCAATGATAGTATAATAATAGGCTAGTAGCAGTAGTAGTAGTAGTATAGTAAGGCAGTAATGGTAGTAGTTGAGTAGTAGTAGTAATAATAGTATACTACTAGTAGTAGAGTAGCAGTAGTTCGGGTTAGGTTAGGGTAGGCTCAGGCAGCGAAATAGTCATATTACAAGTCCCTTGTACATTAGTTTGCAGCCCTGGAATAACGCCCTTACGGAGAGTTTCATAGAAATGAAAGCAACATCTTATTGCTGTATCTATGTTCACAGATGACTTACATATTCTGCGCCTTCATAAATAAATTCCCTAAACATTTGTCTTTTGTTCTGAAATAACACCTTTTACCTGTAAATTGTAATTTTAAAAATGTCCACGTATTCTTAATCCCATTGCTGCCACTCCAAAACACTTACTAAACCTACAAGAGTTCATTTGGTGCTAAAAGAAATTGATAAATCATATGAATGCCAGTACAGTTATAAAATAGAACATAACTGAGGAAACCTGAAATTTCAATCTTGATACACGTATCAGTTCGCAGCACAAAATGAGATTTTTTTAAAAATCCTGGCGTTCTTCCCGCCTTTGATGGGACGAGCCGCAATTATTTACGCATTTACGCATTATTCAGTGCATTGTTTGTGTTGTTCGTTTTTTTGAATTTAAAACGCAACTCACACAACCGCTGTAACAACATAATGTTTTTTTTATTGTCCACCAGTACACGAACAAATTCCAGGTATGTCTTAATATATAATCCACCTTGGCATATTATGTCAGCCTTAATTCTGTCAACAGAGCTGCCTTGCTTATGGATACACTGCGCATGAAGTGCTCCAGGGTAGTGACGATATTAAGTGACGTCATGTCCTGTTGCTCTGGTTGTGTCAACTTAAGAACTCCCCTGCAATGTTTGTCTAGTTAGCTGCCTAGTCAAAGTTTTGCATAATGAGTCATTGCAATCAGCGCGCCACGCTCCCTCCCGGGTTCCACTCTCACCCGGGAATAAAACAAAAGTTGGGTCTGTTTGAAATCTAGTTGGCACTTACAAAGGTAATAAAAACTTTAGGTTTCTTAATAAAAATAACTTTGTATACTTTTAGTATATATATCTATATATCTATATCTATCTATCTATCTATCTATCTATCTATCTATCTATCTATCTATCTATCTATCTATCTATCTATCTATCTATCTATCTATCTATCTATCTATATCTATCTATCTATCTATCTATCTATCTATATCTATCTATCTATCTATCTATATATATATATATATATATATATATATATATATATATATATATATATATATATATATATATATATATAGATATATATATATATATATATATATATATAAGATGGTGACATCATCGCTCGTCAATAATGTAAACAACCTGAAAGTGGTTACTTCATATACTGATAAAATTGAGCGATTCGGAGTTCGAATTTAAAAACTTTAGTTACTTTTAAAGCATTTATTAAACTTACTTATTCGAGTTTTGGTTGAGTCATCACATGTGATTTTTGTAGTCTACCATCAATAATACATTGTATTTAAGACAGAAAAGCAAATATAATTATGACATGCACAAAATATACTTGAAAAATGTCTTACCAGCAAGGATGTTATAAAATAGAGGATCTGCTCATACGTATCTTCGTAATATGAACTCAATGAAGTCAAAAAAACAACCGAGCATCGTCTTAGCCGGCACGTCTGATTGGCTACTCTCGTTTCCGCCATGATTGCTGGCTCGAAACAGTGCAATCTTAGTGGCGCGGAGTGGGTAGAGTAGGTGTGGCGAAACTGTGACGTATGGCTTCATGATTTTATTGTATGCACAGATCCTCTATTTTAAAACATGGTAGAGCGTTCACCTCTGGTGCTTGGGGTCCCAAATTCGATCCCAGCCCCCGCCAAGTGAACTTTGTGGTGGACAAACACCGTGTGCGTGGGGTTTCTCGGGGTTCTCCCGTTTCCTCCCACTTTCTTCATTCCACCATTTCATTTATTACTCGCCATCACCGTCTCCTTTAGCCTAACTGGCATAATCGTGGGACGTAAAACTCAAAGATTTTTTCTATTTTAAAACATCCTTGCTTACCAGCTTCGCTGGGGCTGGTAACGTCTCATAACGTCCATATAGGCCTATTTTTACTGGATCTGGATGCATTATTTAATGGGAAGATGTAGCTGAGGATGAAGCACTGCTAGCTGCGCAGTTAAAAATGTACTTTTGTTGACCTTTAGCAGTTTTGATAAGTTCAGTAAATTTTCCTGCCTTCAACTCTTCAAAGGTAGGTCGATATCAAAGTGAAGTTTGCTTTAAGCATGTTCATCTATAAACGATTCCTTTCGTCACCCCAAAATAATCTGAACAGAACAGAGAATGGGACTAGCAAGAGGAAAAATTACCTGACGTTTAAGGTCTAACGGGATACCGAACAAGGAAGTCAAAATTCGAACTGTCCGATAAAATACCGGACGGTTGGCACCCTACCAAATATAAGGGGAATGGTGGGTCAGAGGTAGAGCAACCCACTTCTAGTACTTGAAAGCCCTGGTTCATTTGACTTGTAGCGCCAGTGATGAGTGTTTTACTCCTAGCACCACAACCTTACCAGAGGTCAATAACATTATAAATTGTTTTTTTTCTGGATTTTTTCTTTTCCTCCCAATTCTCATTCCACCGATTCCTATATAATGGTTTACTTTTATTAATTATCCATTTCCTTCAGTCTAAAGAGCATAATCCTGGTATGTTTAAAAAAACAGATACGACCTGTAAGACAATAATTTACATTTTCATAATTAATGTAACGTTAATTATCTAGGGATGGCCACAAAGTTCTGGCTCCGCGAGAAACCAGTTTTTAGATCCGGTTTTCAGAACCGGTTCCGGAATTGGTTCCAGATCTGGATTAGAAAAACCCGGTTCCGAAACCGGATCTTCTAGAACCGGATCCATTCAGTAATGTTGTCTTTGACCATTCAGTAATGTTATTTAGGTTCTTTAACAGGTATTTAAGCCAGTTTTTCTTTTACCGGTCAAGTCAAGGATGGACCAAAGAACACCCCAGATGAGTTTTGGAACCGGACGGTCAACTTGACGGCGTCAAGTGGGGGCGGAGGGACTTTTCTTTCTTCTTAAGTCAAATTTCAAAAAAAAATTCATATTAGTTTTCAAGATACAGTAAAACCTGCCTTCAACGGACCCTTTATTAAACGGAAAACTGTCTTCAAGGGAAATATTTCATGGTCCCATGGATTTTGGAGTAAAAGACATGTAAAAGTCCCTTCATTAAGCGGAAACTGTGTTATGCGGACAACGGAAAGCAAAATAAACCTTTAACGGAAAATTCTGAGTTTCAGACTACATCGTTTAGAAAATTTTTAAACATCCTGTGAGAGGGTAAACATATACTGTCTGCAATAAATACTTCGTTCTTTTGTTAAATCTTTGTGGGCAGTGTTGACCTTCGTCAATCACTACTCATATTCAGCTCCCACAATTTTTCGCTAGTCCTACGTAACATGTCAGCTGTCAGTCTTCCTTGTAGGCGTACTTCTGTTCCGCTTGTGTAGCAACTAGCGACAGCGAACAAAAATGAGAAGAAAACTGACAAAACTAAGTTCTGGAAAAAAGGAATTGAGGTAAAGCAGAAGTTATATATCTCCATCACGTGTAGTGAAAACAAGGAGGAAAGAGTTCAGAGGACTTTCAAAATTCCAGAGAAAGCTTTTCTGTGTCCTGAAGTATACCGCGGCCAAGTAGTAGCAATGTATGCAAAAAATCCTGCTTGACTATTGGGAAAAATAAAGGAAAGTGTGCACAGCATATTTTGTGTTTATTTTAAGTTTTTTGGGTATCCGTAGAAGGAAAAAGTACTGTAATTGAACAAGTTGCGTACATCAATATATTTTCTCATTATGTCCGTTATAAGCATATATATATATTTTTTTTAACGGAAAGGTCTATCTCCATTAAGCGGAAACCTGTCTTTAACGGAAATGTTTGCGAGTCCCGCTCGATTCCGCTGAAGACAGGTTTCACTGTATCAGATTGAAACTTTGCATACGGATTGTGTGTACCTTTGGGTACTTCTCTCTCTCTCTCTCTCTCTCTCTCTCTCTCTTTGATATCCCTACGTGAAACCGGTGCCAGGTCCGAGGGGCACAAGTGTTCCGACGGGGTGATTTTTTCAGAAAAATTCCGATTTTTCCGGTTCATATGTACGATATGGACATGTGAGTGGTATCGTTGGAAAGGGTTCGTTATACTGAAGAAAATGGCATTTAAACAATTACTCTAGGCCAAATAGTAATGACGCAGTAAATTAAAATATATATCTATATCTATATCTATCTATCTATCTATCTATCTATCTATATATATATATATATATATATATATATATATATATATATATGAGGGGGCATATTCAGACTTTCAACAATTTATTCCTTCCTTTGTTTTCAAGATACAACATTGAAATTTTGCACACTTATTATGCACATAACAACCTATTATTTTAAAAAGATCAGATTCCTACGTCAAACCAGATCCGGGCCAGAGGGGCAAAATTTCAATTTTTTTTTTCGAAAAGTCTCCCGATTTTTCTGATTTTCCCGTTTCTGGTGTACAATGCGGACAAGTGAGTGGTACCGTTGGAAAGTATGCTCTATTCTGAAAAAAAAAAAAAAAAAAAAAAAAAACGAGGTACGAATCCTGAAACTACGATAAATAGTTAGGAAGGAGTAGCTATTTGAGTGAAAGTCTAAAATTTACCTCAAAAAGTGGAAATCCTAAAAGGGTTAACAATACCAAGAAGAATGGAAAAGGAGATGAAAGGAAATAGGATTAAAGCTAACAAAGTTAAAAGCATAGAACTAGATCGAGTTAAAGATCTATGTAACACGTATTATGATTTCTACATAAGCACTGGCGATAAGTCATTTAAAGAACTTCATATAAAATATAAAAAGCAATTTAGGAAGTTATTGAAAGAGACCAGGATAAAAAATAATGACTCACTAATAAATAATGCTGGAAACAAAAGTAAGGCCATGTGGAATATTGTAAGAAGGGAATGCAATTTAACTAGGGAAAATGAAAATGAACCTACTTCAATTACCGCTACAGATTTGAATGATTATTTCATTAATAAAATAAATGAAATAGTAAAGAAGATTAAGGCAAAAACTCCTAGTAGAAATTTTTATAATTATCTGAATTCTATTCCTCAACCATCTTGTACTTTTAGCTTTAAATTAGTAACTGTTAAGGAAGTTGAAAAAGCAATTTTGAAGATGAAAAATAGTAGTACCTGTGATGTATATGGTCTTAATTCTATTATACTTAAAAGTGACATACATTTTATTGCTGAACCTTTAACACACATTGTCAACAGTTGCATATTAGAGTCGATATTTCCTGATATGTTAAAATATGTTAAAGTAATTCCAGTACACAAAAAGGGCAATAATTCAGAATGTGACAACTATAGACCTATATCCATAATCCCTGTAGTAGCCAAGCTTGTTGAAATATTACTCAATGATCAGATAGTTAAATATTTTGAGAGTAATTCATTGTTTAGTAGCTCCCAATTTGGGTATAGAGAAGGATTAGGTACAATTAAAGCAACAACTTCTTTAGTTAAAGATCTTTTAGACAGTTTAGAAAGTAAATACTTTACTAAAGTTAGATTTTATGACTTGTCAAAAGCGTTCGACACGGTATCTCATAAGATTATTTTAAGTAAATTAAAATACTACGGTTTTCAACATGATGCGTTAAACCTTATAAAATCATATTTATCAGACAGATATCAAAAAGTAGAATTCCATAATTCGAACTCCAAATACTTACAAGTGGGTTCTGGGGTACCACAGGGATCTGTTCTAGGTCCCATTTTATTCCTTATTTATATCAATGACCTTCCCAAAGTAGCTACTATTCCCGCTAAAGGCTATCTTTTCGCTGATGACTTTGGAGTCTGTGTAAGCTCTAAATCAATTATCGAAAGAGAACAATTAACCCAAAATATAACAACCGTAGTTGAGGATTGGTGTACTGCAAACCTTTTGTGTTTAAACCTGAGTAAAATACAAGATCTTAATGTTACATATAACAATCTAGATTACACAGAAAAATATTCTACAGTTAAATTTTTGGGATTTGAACTTGATTCAAAATTAAACTGGTATAATCACATTGAAATCACGGCAGCTAGTGTAACAAAGGGTATATACATGTTGAGAAAATTAAGAAGTTGCGTTAGTTTGAAAATCTTAAGAATTGTTTACTTTGCCCAAATCCACAGCTTTCTATCATATGGTACTATTCTTTGGGGTGGATCTAGTAACATTTATAAGCTTTTAAAGCTGCAAAAGAAAGCTGTCAGATTGTTATGTAGTCTTCCTTTTCGTAGTCACTGCAAACCTAGTTTCAAGCTACTCAAAATAATGACTCTTCCTGCTATTTTTGTTTTTCAATGCTTAATGTATGTAAAAGAGAATAGAGATAACTTCCCTGAACATTCCAGGTATCATTCATATAACACAAGATACAAAGATAATATAATGGCAGTGTATTTCAATTATACCAAAACACAAAAGAGTTTTATTGGCACGTCCGCAAAATTATTCAACTCTCTCCCAAAAGCACTGAGAGATACCGAAGTGGGTACTTTTAAAAGTAAACTCAAATCACTCTTATTAGATAATCCAATATATGATATAGAAGAGTTTTACGAAATTACAAAGCAATTAAAGTGAAAAATTGAAGAACTATGCGAGAAATAAATAGACATGTATAGTATGAGTAGTTATCTATTGTATTGTGTAGTGATCGTTATTCTTTGTATTGGAATTACAATTGATATGTATTACAGTTATATCTTTATATATTTTTTCTTTCTTTCTTTTCTGTATCCATATTTGTAAATATTATGTATCCAATTTTTTCCTTTTGTAAATATTGTATATGCATTTTAATCTGTAACTTTAAGATCTGACGATTGTAATGCTTTAGATGTCCTCTGAAGTTTCTGCAATAAAGACGATATGAATATGAATATGAATATTTAAAGGCATTGCCCGTCATTAGCCTAGTGCAGGTGGAAGGGCTGCGAGAGGAATACATAGAGGTCGCAAACGGAGATGAAAAAGAATCTAATATATTTTTAAAGATTATTTTGAATTCCTTATTTTGACACACATTTTTTATTTCATATTTATTGTCAAACTGTTATTCCCATTCCCAAGTAAGACTTACAAACATATACTAAAGTTAAGATTGGACAACGGAGTATTATGACAGTTCCAACACTTAAAAGTTTAAATCACCATAGTACTATCAACTCTAGATGTGACATTACACTCGTATACAGGGTGTTTCAAAACAACACCGACAAAGTTTGAGAGGTGATTCCTGACAGCAAGGTAAGTTGAAAAGTATAGACCAACCTGGGTGCACAAATCCTTCTTTTCGGAGGTAAAGGGTCCAAAAACATGAAAAAATGAACTTTAGAGGTCCATAGCTCCAAAACTATGGGACTTACCTTGGTCAGGTCAAGACTTCATTAGGAACTAATATGTGCGCTATCCAAATATTCAAGTTTCAGAATCCTACGATACTTCCGCAACAATTTTTATAGAAGTAGCTGGTGAGTACTTCAAATTATATGCCCGTAGACAAACTCCCTCTATAAAAATTGTTGCGTGAGCACCTTAGGATTTTGAAACATGTATTTTTGGATAGGGCCTATATTAGTTCATAAGTGAAGTCTTGACCCGACTACGGTAATCCTATTGTTTTAGAACTGCGGGTCTTTAAAGTTCATTTTTTCACGTTTTCGGTGGCCTATAACTCGGAAAGAAAATAGTTGTACATCCAGGTTGGTCTATACTTTTTGTCTTAACTTGGTGTCAGGAATCACTTCCCAAACGTTGTCGGTGTTGCATTGAAACACCCTGTATATGAATGTAAGGATCATAGATACTCAGAAAAAGATTTTAAAATATACATTTTGGGAGATCAGCAAAAATATTAAAGGGAACATTTAAAACCGTTACCAAACTAAAGATTTTTGTTTTTAAAGAATAATGTACAATTTATGCAACAAGAAAAAAATAAATCAATTGATACTCGGTAAGTCAAAAATTTTAAGCACCAAAGCTAGTTAAAATTATATATCGCTGAAAGCATGTTGGTGAAAGAAACAAAGTTTTGGTAGAACCCTCAGAGCATCGTCTTCCTTCTATGCAAAATGATGGTATACGTTTTACTGCCAGCCCGTAATTTGGTCTCTGAAAATTTGGGCCTATTACTCTGTTACTAAGTGTATAAATCAAATAACTGGAATAAGACAATTTGAAATTGCGTCGAAATGAAAAGATTGCCCGAAACAAACATGTTTGAAAAATAAATTTCTGTTTGCAAAAACTGACTTCCCAAACTGTTGACAAGTTACTGTAAATGATTATTATTATTATTATTATTATTATTATTATTATTATTATTATTATTATTATTATTATTATTATTATTATTATTATTATTATTATTATTAAGTATATAAACATTTTAGATTATAAAAGTCTCAGTTATTCTGCAGCTTCTATTATCAATAAGACGCATATTCTGAAACAAAAAATAATTGAAAGACTATTTTTTTGCAAAAGGAAAGTTTGTTCTATTGCAAAATAATATATTGATTATCTATTCTGATTAAACCTTAGTAAGCAACTGTCTTATGTAAGAAATCCTCCAACTTAACCCATGACCACAACAGATGATTCTTATAAAATTTTCTGATTATGTGTATGATGCGATATAGCAACCAAAAGTCAATAAACGTTTCTGCGACTCATTATTATCTGTTTTTCAATCATTTACATCACAATATCCTTATAAATCACATGGAAATAAGTGTGATATTAAAGAAAAACAAACACTATTGCAATTTCTTCGCAAATAAACTACCGTGTCGTATTTGAGAATTAGTCCTAGAAGCGACAGTCCTATTAGCGACAGGAACTGTTACCTGCCCCACGAGCGACCGATTCTTTACATTGAGATGATGAAAGAAGATATGATTCCTTTTCGTAAAATATGTTTGCCTCTGGCGTTATTAGCGTCCGAACAACCTTGCTATGAAAAATGTACGGTGATGCTGTTTGTCAAATATATTTTCCCTCTACTGTGAGTGCAAATACAACTTACCTTAATTTTGATTTAGATTTGACATAAAACGTATCAAATAACTTAATGAGACAACAGGAATATTTTCATGAAAAATATATTCCTACGTAATTAATTATTGAAAATCCAATTGTAATATCCTCTTTCTTCAAAAGCTTTGCTTTGTGTACTCAATTTAATTCTTCTTAAGACTATAAATAAAGTGAGAAATACATTTCAATAATATAACACAGCTTTTGAGATCCCTTACATCTCATTGGCTATTGTCAACCAATCCCACCAGTTACAATGGAGTGCACTCTAAAAAATCCAAAAAAATAAACAAACTCTTTAAATTACCTTTCCCCTTGTTGTAAGCTACCAAAATGTAAACTAACCTCCTCCCTTGTTATGACTTATACATAAAAGCTTGTCGTATAGTAATTGATATAATCCCTTATAGCTAGATGAACTTGTGTAATAATTCCTTCGAATACACCGTATTTTTAGATTTCTTTGATATACTCAAATGGGGAGTACCTTCTTTTCGATTCCTTTCTTTATAACATATTCAAGCTAAACTTATGCTGCGTATCATTTTCACATACAATTCTTAATTACATTAGATTTACAGAGAGAAGCGGAGTAACTCTACGGAATTTTTCATAGTACATTGTGTGGGTTACATGCGTAGGATCGACACTGCGTACGATCGAAACTAAAACCGGCGTAGGATCGAAAACAGATAAGGTCACATGATCGAACAATAAAAAAACAATTATTTTATAATCACAGAATATTAAGTAATAGTATTTTTTTTGAAGTTATATAGGGAAAAACCGGAGTAGGATCAAAACTGTATACGACCGAAACTGCGAAGCGTCGAAACTGCGTACGATCGAAACTGCGTACGATCGAAACTGCGTACGATCGAAACTGCGTAGAATCGAAACTGCGTACGGTCGAAACTGCGAACGATCGAAACTGCGTACGATCCACACTGCGTACGATCCAAACTGCATAGAAACGAAACTGACAAATAAAATAGTGACAAATATAATTAAATAATCATACAGGGGTGTACCCAGGAAGTTTTTTTGGGGGACTATGACTTATTCAGGAGGGCCAAAAAAGCGAAGTCTTGTCTCAGCAGGGAGAAAGGAGAATCCTCCCCCCAAAAGCCACTACTTCTGATCAAGTTGGCAAATTCCTTGTTCAGAAGATTGCCGTTAAGTTCAAATGACTTAGCTTAACATTTTCTTAGTTACCTAGTTGCTGTGAATTGTCACTTCTTTTATAGACTTTGCAGGTGGCATAATCGAAGGTTCATGTAATTAGTTCAAGTTTTTGCTAGTTTGGGCTTCGTCCCAAATTTACTAACTTCCAGGGTTGTTTTGTTTAAAACAAAATATTTAAAACAAATGATTAAAACTTTTTTTAATTGTAATTTAATGTTAATTGTAATTGTTTGTGAAAAATTTGGGAAATTTATCCTTTCCCCCCTATTATTTCAGTGTCCTTGGCTATATTCAAACCAACGTACAACTGTCTGGAATCATTCTTGGCCTACAAAACGCACCATAGAGGAGCACGATTGGATAATTAGGGAAGCCGGTGAACCACCATGTATGCTGATTTTTGCTTCTGACGCGTAAGAAGTGCCAAAATTTCATGTGTATTATGAGAGAGTTTTTTTCTTTCTCTCTTTGTATGGCAGCCAGCGACTTCAGTTTTTTTACTGTACCTTGTCAACATACCAGAAAATTCTTTTTAGATGACTTGAACCCATGTGGCTTCGGTGTTGCCAGCTAGAAAAAATCATGAAATTCGGCTAGGGAATTTAAAAAAAAAATCACTCCTACATTTTTTCAATAATCCCTCCCGTTAGCAACACTGCAATCTAACTTACACCAAAAAATAGCCATGTCCCTCTTCTAAAACACAAGACGTAAACGATATCAATCGGGCTAACAGTGTTTGGGCAATAAATCATTAACTGAAAGTCTACGAAAACCCCAAAATCGATTTTGTCCCGAAAGGGTTAATGAGATATGCGCGCCAAAGATTTCGGGCTCTAATTTAAGGTGAGCCTCCCCCCCCCCCCCCCCAAGTTTCTGGGCTGGTCCAGAGAATGAATGGCCTACATAGTACTGTCTACGGGCTGGATGGGCTACCAAATTTCAGCTTTCGTTCTCCCATAGTTAATGTGATATAGGCGCCGAAAATTTGGGGGCTAACTTCACCAGAGCCTCCCAACTTTCTGGGCTAGTCAAGATAAAGATCGACGGGCTAACAAATTTCATCTTTTGGGCCAATATAGTTAATAAGGTGTGAAAACCAAAGTTTTGGGGCGTTAACTTAACGTGAGCCCTTAACTTTTTGGGCAAGTTGAGATAATGGGTGTACCAGGTACTAAACTTCATGGGCCTTCCAACCCATTATTATTTAGCATTTGGGGCACTCAAGGAACACAGATACAGGGTCTCCAAATGTGAAAAAAAAATGCAATCTTTAAGTTTTATGTCCGACTGTCATCCTGGGTAGACTAAAGGAGACGCAGATGATGAGAATAAATGGAATGGTGAAATGAAAAAGTTGTGGGAAAGGGAAACTACGAGAAAACCCTCACACACGGTGTTTGTTCACCACAAACCCCACTTTGCGCAAGCTGGTATAGAACCAGGGCCCCGCATCATGTGTGAACCCTCTGCCACTAAGCCACCGCGGCCCAGAAGTCCTTTAGACGCGACACATAGGCGTATACCTAACGTGTAATTTGTTCGTAGCGGGAATTTCTGTTATGGTATAGTTAATTACAAACAATGAAAAACCGAAAATGTGATGTGGACAATCGCGACCGAAAATGTAATGTGGACAATCTCGAACAAGCAATAAACAATCTGCGTGATTTGGTTTAGGTTTCGGAAAATAGGTTCTGCCAGATTTACGCTTATCGACTGTAATCGTTTATTTATTTATTTATTTATTTGGGTGGGAAGCAAAGTATAATACATTTCAGTCATTACACATGCAAAGAGATGTTTTATGGTAATTGTTTTTTGCTGAAATATAACTTCGGTATCTTTTATACGTGTTAAGGAGCTGAGATTATTATCTAATAATTGTAAGGAAGATACAAGTTTTTTTTTTTTTTTTTTTTTTTTTTTTTTTTTTTAGGAAGATACAAGTTTTTCACCTTCGTACGACAATTCATGTTTAATAGGCGTATAGAAGGGGCTTATGCCCAAAACATTGGGACTCCATTTCTGGGACCCCATGTTGGGGGCCCGGTTCCTGACCACCACTGTGCTGAGGGGAATCGGATCTTTCCAACGTCACCATCTGTATGCAACAACTCCATGCTTAAACGAGAAATAGAGTGGACTCGAGACCAACATTTCGGAACCACATTTTCTGGAGCTTCGAGGCCAGGGCCCAATTTCTGACATTACCCCTTTCGTTAATCGACCCCGACCTTTCATACGCTAACACTATAGTACAACACCATGTTAAATAGGCAAATAAAAGAGACCTGAACCCAAACTTTTGGGATCTCATTTCTGGAGTCTCAGGTCCCGGAGCTTTCCAACACCACAATATGTATCCAATAACTCCATGCTTAAAAGGAAAATATAATGAAGCCAAGCTCAAAATTTCCGGAGACCATTTTTGGACCTTTGAGACAAGATCCCAATTTCTGACGTTAACACTGTGCTCAGACGACCCAAACATTTCCAACTTCACTACCCACATACAATTCCATGTTTAATAGGCGTATAGAAAGAACCCGCGCCCAAAACTTCGGGACCCCATTTTTCTGGAGCCTCATGGCTGGAGCCCGGTTTCTGATATCACCACTGTGCTCGGGAGAACCGGACTTTTCCAATGTCACCATCTGCATCCACTAACTCCATGTCTAACACAGCTTCCCCATTGTAGGAGGATTTTGATGAATTTTCTCCAGGTTCTTTACAACTATTTACAACGTTTCACACTATTCATAAGAAATGAAATTTCAATACATTAGAAACTATGTTCTTTTAAAATGTTCAAAATGGATGACAGCATTGATTTCCAGTAATAATTGTAAACTTTCGTAATTTTATTCTCTATTTGAATAGTAGTTTAATTTCGAATCTTTTACGGTTAAAAATATTTTTGTGAAATGTAACGGAATACATTGAAATGCTCCTACTCCCACGGGTACGTGTTCCCATTATAATTCGATTTGAGGTTCAGTGTACAAATGAGAAACTTCCAAAGCGAAGTACAATATTGTAACGTTGTTGACATACATATGAATAACTGGTAATTAGGTCGTTAAGCTGTACATAAAATCATATAAATTTTCATTCATATTACACAGACAAGTACACACAGAACAGCATATGAATCTTTATCTGACTTTTGTTTCTCTAACTTTCTGACAGCCTTTACGAAATAATATCTTTACAATCGAAATATTCGTTAAACATTATTATTATTCTTATCCTTCAATATTCATCATACATCATATTCTTCATTACTTTAAATTCTTCATATTACATAACTATTTTACATTATATTCCGTCGAAGCTGTTTCAAAGTTAGTATTACACTTCTGACATAGTCATCATTACAAATCATAATTGATTCTCAATCCATACGCCTGTAACTTGTCCATCCTACCTGCAGTGTGGATCCTACGCAGTTTGGATTCTACGCAGTTTCGATCGTACGCAGTTTCGATCCTACGCAGTGTGGATCCTACGCAGTTTCTACCGTACGCAGTTTCGATCCTACGCAGTTTAGGTCGTGTGGAGTCCATGAATATAACCCTAATTTATAGCTGCACAGGTTAAACAAATTAAAGAGAGAGAGAGAAAAAAATATATTTTTTGAGCGCATGATTAAAACTTAAATTATTTCAGGGCAACTGCTTAGGACCAAAACTGCGTAGAATCGAAACTGCGTACGGTCGAAACTACGTAGGATCAACACTGCGTACGATCGAAACTGCGTAGGATCGAAACAGGTTTTGAGCTGAATTTTTTGATCCTACGCAGTTTCGATCGTACGCAGTGTCGATCCTACGCCGCATTCCCCATTTTGTTAGGTTCTAAATCACACTAGCATAAAACAAGTTAAAGAAGAGTGAACCTTATCTTCTTCCATTATCTTAGTATGAACGAATCGGTAACTCATAGGCCAGTAAACAGATCGAATCGGTCGCTCATAGGACAGTTAACAGTTTCTGTCGCACATAAGACTGTCACAAGTAGGAAGATACCTTTTTGAAAAAAAAAAAAATGAACTAACGAGCGAGAGAAAACAGGTTTAATTTAATATAGACAAACCACCCAAACTCGTTTCTAAACCACCAAGATAAAATCTTTTTTCATTTCTCCGTTTTGCCGAAAGCTAGTGGAATAGAACTTGTACTCACGTTTAGTTTTCCATTTTCTGTAGTTGGATTTGTGTGATGTTGCCAATTTTCATAGAACGCTGTGCTAATCTACAGATCTATAGTATGTGTATAAAAATGAAACTCACTACGCTGCCGTCCTAAGCGAAAAGACCTTAACTCCACATTTTTCGAAAATCGAGATATTGGTATGGGAATGTTCGTAGTACAATTCTGCATCTATCTAAAGTAAAATTGACGTGGTTTGACCAATAGGTAGGGGGTAATTACGTCATGAGTGTTTACCCTATGTTCAAAACTGTAACTGAAAGTAAGCAAAAAGACCTTAAGGGGCAATTTATAAGCAAAGATATTTAACTGTATTACCACACAAATTTTAGATCGTGAAAATATATTTAATAAAATTTTACTGAAATACAACAAATTTGAACGTACAGTCTTAAGTCAAAACGCGTTTTGCTCATTTTCTCAAAAGTATGTGAAGGTTGGTGTAAAGGGACAAGTTTTGCCAATAGATGTCACTACAGTCTTCGTATCTCATGTATTTTTTACCTTTCACGAAAATTTACAATTTCTCTTATAAATTTCGACCTAGAGACTTCAAACTTTTGGAGAAGGAACTTCATAACCTATCGAAGGCAACAATCTGTGCCGATTTCTTATTTTGAATTTTCTTCATTGTTGAAAGAGTTATATTGTTAAATGTTTGGATATCCCTTTCAATAAACAAGCCATTTCAACAATGAAGAAAATTTTAAATAAAAAAATCGGCACGGATTGTTGCCTTCGATAGGTTATGAAGTTCCTTCTCTAAAAATTTGAAATCTCTAAGTTGAAATTTGTAAGAGAAATCTTGAATTTTCGTGAAAGGTAAAAAATACATGAGAGAGATATAAAGTCTGTAGTGACATCTATCGGCAAAACTTGTCTCTTTAAACTATAGATATACCACATTGACTTGACACCTAGTCTTACATTCCGAGCGCTGCTTTCGGCTGAAGGAATTCCACTCCCTTTGGCTAAGGCTCTCTCGCTTAGCAACAGCTGGACCCTTATTGGCTCAACCGTGGGTTTATCGAGGGTGTGAGCTTTAGTTCGCATATTTGCCATGGCTCAAGACATTTTGGCAGCACTATAACTTGAAATGGAGATAAGGCTTTTTCGCTTAGCAGGGCAGTACGTTCGTGACTTCGTACATCTTGAACCGCCCGACCGATCAAATTTTCAACATAGCTGACGTTCGGACCTGGAATGTTTTCTTCTTTTTTTTTTTTTATCATTTCACTTTGACGGTTCAACTTATGGGAAAAGGAGCGGAGATATTTAAAAGTGATCTAAAATGACCATTATTGTTGTCGAATTCATAGTTTTCAGGATCGCTGAGACGAACAGTGACACTTCCGATGCTGTTTAAATCCAAATTCAACCCTTTATGTCCAAAATGATACGTTATTATTGCCGTGCGAAAAACGGGTATGCTGCTAGTTATGTAATAATATAATTCCTAATAATATAACTTATAGAATAAAATATTCCATTTACAAGACGGAATACCATTTTTTTCCTTTCTACGAAATTCTTAAGTGAATCTAACTTACCTTTTCATTGATTGTCATCTGTTGTTCTCTTTTAAACATTTAATTTAATTTTTAAGGAGATTGGTTTGCCAAAACTCAGGTGACGGATCTACTGTAGAAGGTGAAAACTGGGGACAGCCAGAACCCAGACTGTGATAGATATATTATTATGAGTTTATGCAAATCATTTTAATTTGAAATAAGTTTACTCACATCGTTAACAGGAACCAGCGAAAAAAAAAATGAATCATTCCTTTCACTAGTTACAGTCAGGCCTGATACCAGAAGGGAGCTAGGGGGGCCTGGCCTCCCAAAACTTTTCGTGGTCCCTCCAGACCTCAACACAAAAAACAATTTAGATATGTGTAAGAGAATTTTTAATGACTTGGCCCCCGCTAACATATTCCTGCCCCCCCTCCCAAACCTCTGTGGCTGGTTTCGGGCCTGATTACAGTTAGGCATGAAGTACGAATTAGCAAGTAATAAATTGTAGGCATTTACAAGTATGGTAGTTAATCGGATTAGTTACAAGACATTCTGCTTTATAAAGCAAAAAAAAAAAAAAAAAATAATTAACGTTCAAGTTAGAAATTTACTTGTAATATATTTTTGATACAATATTGTGAAAAGTCTAATCTCGAGAGAATATAAAAATTACACAGCAATGATGAACTAATTAACACACAGTTATTTAAGGGGTCGTCCACATATTACGTAGAACCGCAAAGGGGGAGGGGGTTCGGCTTTGCGTTACGAGGCATGACAAGGGGGGAGGAGGAGGTTTAGGTCTTCGTTACGTAACATTTTTTTGCTGTAATTTTTATTTTTATTCTCAGATTTATATGCAATGTTTTAAACAAATAATCTTATTCATTTTTTTTTTTATAAATAAACTAGCAGAATACCTGTTCTTCGCACTGGGAAAATATCTTTTATTTTGGACATAAAGGGCACCAAAACTATCACCAATCTACTTTGGGACTCCAAAAACTATGAATTCGAGACTAATATCGGTCATTTTCAATTATTTTTACATGTCACCATCTTTCCCTTAAGAGTAGTACTAATGGGGGTTGAATTTGGATTTAAACAGCATCGGAAATGCCACTGTTCATCTTCTCGACCCCAAAAGCTATGGATTCGTCCCTAGTATCGATATCGATCATTTTTATACATCTCTCCTTCCCCAAGTTGCAGGATTAAATTTTAATTTAAACGGCATCGAAATCGTTACTGTTTATCTCAGAGACCACGAAAACTATCGACTCGACATTAATATCGGTCATTTTCGAACGTTTTTATATGCCACCTCTCCCCTTTCCCTAAGTTGCAAGGCTGAATTTGAATTTAAACGTCATTGGAAGTGTCACTGTTTATCTCAGCGACCCCGAAAACTATGGATTTGGCATTAACATAGGTCATTTTCGATCATTTTTATATATCTCCAACTTCCGTAAGTTGCACCTTGAAAGTGAAATGATAAAAACATCCCAGGCCAGAACTTCAGCTATGTTGAAAATTTGATCGAGATCGGTCGGGTAGTTAAGAGTTATTAAGTTACAAACAAACATAGTCGCTTTCATATATATATATATATATATATATATATATATATATATATATATATATATATATATATATACTACGTGCACCCTCGTTCCGTTCTGAATATACACTATCTAAAGTGAGAAACTGGCAGTGGAAATAGCAATACTTTCCTAAATTTTCATGTCATGTTACCGTTTCGGGCTTAAAAGAAAGCGGTTTTGCTAAACACAATAGTTTGTCAGTTCCTCATACACATCACAGATGCCTAAACGCAATTTTTAAAAAATTAAATTTGATTCAAATGTACTGATAGTTATTGGTGTACCACCCCCTCAGAAAATCCTGGATCCGGTCCTGGATATATAATGTTTTGGAAAATTGCGAACTATAGCCTATATAAATTGAATCATACAGAAGGGATTCGAAGGCGCACTAGACACCAGCATGACTGGTGATGAGCCTTGCGTTTATTAAAATACAATAAAACTCCGTTTTGTGGCTATCGCAGCATCGGATTTACGGCACACGCTTTTCTGGAGTTAGTTGATAGTGATCATATCCACCGCTTGAAAATTCCCTCCTGTTTCCACTCGTATCGTTATTTCTGAGAATATTATCTGAAACCTTTGATTTCAATCATTATTACTCCTTTCTTCTAAGGGGCTTCCCATGTGAAAGAGACGAAATTGTTTTCGTCAAATAATTTTTTCTGTGACGGAACGATAAACGATTTGCCTATCAAAATAAGAAATTAGAACCTTATTCGTAGGATATTCATTTCGTACTAAATTTTTTGATTTTTGGGTTTGAATATTTCTGAAGAGACCGAGTTTATTCGCATTCTCGCACTAATTTAGGACAAGAAGAATAATTTGAAAAGGGTAAAACTGAAGTCCAAAGAAGATGCTCAAAAGCTTGTCACAAACGAGATGTGTCTGCTCCGTCACGTGTGCAGTCACTTCGAATCTGTGGTCGACGAGGAAGATAACTTTGCATCGTCGACACTGGCGAACTTCAAATGCACGAAATATCCTGAATCCTAGAAAAAGATGCCGATGTCAGTTAGATCCTGTTTCACCTGCATCTTCGGCCAATATTTCCTCCTTGTCATCATTGGTGACCTAAAAGGATGAGTGCGATCTCCTTGGGAAAATGACAGTATGCAATTTTGAAGAATTGGGACTGGTAAAAACCTTATGGGATTAAAATATTATTACGGTTCTACTATGTTCTAATACGTACTTTGATTTATTGGCGAAAACACTGCAAAGATATTCAGAATACAAACATTTTGTAATAAAAAGTTCTATTAAAAATAGTTTATATTGTAATAACCCCCAAAATAAGCAAAATTGGTGAAAAAACAAAAATCAAAAAGTGTTACGTAACGAAGGGGGAGGGAGGGGGTAAAAATTGGTCCAAAGTAGCGTTACGTAATATGTGGATTGTCCCTAAGAGCAAGGACGCCGATCCTGGGGGGCCAAGGGGACCCCCTGACACTCATGTGGGCCCCCCTATTATATTTATGAATATACAATATTTGGCATAATTTGAGTGCAACTTGTCTTAAAATCTTCATATATATACCTTTTGCATCTGAATGGGCCACCCCAAATTTTCAGAGAAATCGGCGCCCTTGCCTAAGAGGTGCCTTATTTCCATAAAAAAAAAAAAAAACCTGAAGAAAACTTGATTGATTGTTAAATATTCAAACAAAATTATAACAATGCAACAATTAAAATTTATAATTTTTTTTTTTTTTTTTTTTTTAACCAATGACCTTAGGATATGAGTAATTGTCTGAGAAAATAAATCTTGAATATAAATATGCAACTCACCACTGTTAGATGTGTTCAATACAGAAGAAAAAAAAAGAAATTCTTACTATAACCTTTCAAAAATATATAAATAATAGCTTCAATTATTTTTGTCACTCAAAAAACTGGGGGCCTAAGTACCTCCTGGCCCGGGCTAGATCTGCCACCGCCAGCGGCGCTAATTTGTCTTCAACATTGGAGGAAAGACGGGTAAGACAGTTTCCTTTTTTTTTTTTTTTTTTTTTTTTGTTGCGATGTCCAAAATATTTATGAAGTTGAAAAACAATGGTGTGGAGGATCAGAGGAGCAGAGTGTCTTCAACGTTGGGAGGCGGGCAGATTTGAGGCTTATTCTGGGGGACATCAATTTCATCTCTCGTTCCGTTGTGGCAATCGGACAAAAATCATCAAATTTCTCTCCCAAAACACATTTCAAATTGGATTTTTGGGGAGGGGACAGTCCCTCAGTTGCAAGATTGGAGGGGACATGTCCCTCTCACCCCCCCGGGATTTTCGCCAGTAGCAACTGCAAAACTTCTTAATATATTTAGCCTATCTGTCAGTCTTTATCACCCATCTCTAAGAGACAGAAGAAACTTATCTGTCTGTCCGTGAGAAAAAAAAAAAAAAAACTTAAGAGTCTAGATCACCATTAATTTTGGCAAGCGTGTAGAACACACATGTCAAATTCAAAATCTCAAGTTGGCCAATAGTGTGGGAACACAAAAGAATAAGCCATTTTTTATACTTAGAGAAGCATTTAAAAAAATGAAAATCTTTGAAATGAAACCTTTTAGTTTAACGTCTCACTAGTATGTCCATTAGGCTGAGGGAGACAGCCATATCAGTGAAATGAGAACTGGGAGGAAACGGGAATACCCTGAGAAAATCCATAGACACAATATTTTATACCACAAACTTACTTGTGCGGGGATTGAACCAAGGATTCCGTGCATCAGATGTAAGCACTCTACCTCTGAGCCATCGTGTTCCTATTTTTTAATAAAATAAGTAAATACCAAAATTTTATCTAATACTGTGCTTTTTTTTTTTTTTTTTTTTTTTTAATGGAGGAACATAAGGAAATCCAGGTAATAGATGGGCACAAACCAGCTTTCGAATGTCTGGAGACATGCTGCTTGCACTAGCGATTTTCAGAACACAGGTTAGATGAATTTCTAGGACTGTCTGTTAACCTAAATCTTTCTGGGGGTTCGTTCCTTTTCGTAAATGAGAAAAATTGTGCACACTAATAAGTACTACCGAACATGGAATGTAAGTTTATTGGTTTTGAGAGGGGCGCAGGTAAGCATTGTAAAATTCGGGAGTATCCACTGCATTGAATTTTAGCTTTCGAGTTGAGCCGCAATGAATTCCTATTAATTCAGTCTATAAATGGTCTGGCACTTTTGAAAATGAGACAACAGAGAAATCATTACAAATTTGTAGATAAGTAAATTATATAGTTTTTGTTATTTTCTCTGAGTGAACCGACCCCATGGGGAAATCGCAGTCGAAAAGTGGGAGGGCCACAGCCGACGGTGGCGGGCCGCCGATACGGATCATACACGACTGTGTATAGAAAAACCATCTTTTTGCCGTTTCGGATCAGAGGCGGCAGATAGACGCCGACCCTTTGCCGACTGTATGTAGGAGCCGCGACGTCGCGGCAGGACTTGTCACAGATCCAACTCTTTGCCGAAGAAAGTGAGAGTCTCTGTGCTGTCGTCGTTTCCTAGACGATTTAACCGCTAGGCCGCCTAATTCTCGACCCTAAACCACCCTTTGAAACGCCATACTGCTTCCCGCTACGTCGCCGTTTTGTCAACCGTCGGAATGTTATCTTTCTGACGTCTTTCTATAACCAATGTCGTAGGTTTACCATGCCTTTACCAATCCAAAATTGACCTGTGGGAAGTTGTTTGGACGTTGTTGTGCCGGCACGGACACTTTCGTAGCATATTTTCCGCAAATCGGACAGTCGCGGGTGGTCCTTTCGCTGCGGAGGCGGTCATCTGCGGCAATTCCCCATGGGGGAGATACGCAGAAAAATGACTCAGGGGACATGCCTGATGTAGAGAGTCAAAAGTTAGATATCAGATTCGTGAATGGAGGTGAGCCATCACCAGAAGTGGTAGAAGTCAACCATTTCCGGTTTTAACATTGATCAATATAGAACCAATATGTACGCTATCCAAAAATACATGTTCCAGAATCCTAAGATATTCAGGCAATAATTTCTATAGAGGGAGTTTGGCTACCGGTATATAATTTGAAATACTCACCAACTACCTGTATAAAAATTGTTGCGTGAGTACCTTAGGATTCTGAAACATGGATAATTGGATAAGACACATACTAGTTCCTAAATAAAGTCTTGACCCGACTACGGCAAGTCCCATAGTATTGTAGCTATGGACCTTTAAAGTTCATTTTTTCATGTTTTCGGCAGCCTATAATTCCAAAAGAAAGCATTTGTGCACCCTGGTTGATCTATACTTTTTGTCTTATCTTGGTGTCAGGAATCACCTCCCAAACGTTGTCGGTGTTGTTTTCAAACATCCTGTATATGTGTACATGCATTTTCCTAACATGAGTAACATTTTCCTCTCTCTCTTTTTTTTTTCATTTTCTTTTTTTCCTTCCGAATTTTGTGACCCCTTACTTCGACGCCCCACCATCACGGCACTGCACTGAGTTGCTTGTACCTAAATGATCCTTTGTGACATTGCAAAATATTTTCATTGCAAAACATTGACGTAAAAGTGTGTTTTTGCAATTTTTTTGATTAGATTATACGGTAATTACACCATAGTTAGGTAACTAACTTTTGTTTTAACTCCAAACTCCACTGAATGGATTATTTATAGAAACGGATTAGAAGAGAGAGTGTGTGTTGAAAGGTATGTTATCAAATAAGATGAGCTGGTCTTATCAGTGCTGCTATGTTGTGATGTGTTACGTAACAATTCAAAAGAAAAATAAGATACATTACTCGATGTTTTTAATGGTTTTATTTTTTTCTTTCTTTTTTAAAAAATGATACAATTTCAAAATATTATTTTCCACAAATATGTATAAAGGCTGTATAGATATATTTATAGCTACGCAGTTATTATGTAAATACAAAACATTTGCTCGACACGTGAAGGAAAATAAACTTAACTTTGGAAATTAAAATAAAATAGCTTTGTAATATTTTTTTTTTATGAGAAACTCGTGAGAATATGAACAGTAGAGATTATAAGAAACATTGCAATAAAAGCATATGTGACCACTTTAGCGACACTGTTGCCAGATCTACAGGTGTACAGTGGCGGAGCCAAGGGAGGGCTTGGGGGGCCAGGACCCCTTGCTCAAATTCTTGGCCCCCCTTGTGCCCCCCCACACACAGACTGATACTGCTATAGGTCGATAAACGGTGAGATGATAGTGGCCACAAGAGAAACTACTACCGAAACATCTCTCGGAAACAGTTACCAATTGCAGAATATCGTATGTTGCAATAGTCTGCGTTCCGAGTAAAAGGTCCAGGCTCGTTTTTGTTTGTAGTACAGCAAGATCTAATTCGTCGAAATCTGTAAGATGCATACATTGACCTCACTATCTGAAAGTTCTTTTTAACCTCTGTCTCTTATCTTCTTTATTTTCGACAAAGAACCGAAAAGAAAGCAAAATCAATCGACATTCACATTCGCTTCGATGTTGAAAGTCATACTAAAACAAGAGATGCTTACTCACAAATAGCATACACTGTGGTAGAACTTTACATTCATGTTGGACGAAAGAAGTCTTCGTACACTAAGTAATTAATTTCTATCGATTATGGAGACATAAAACAAATGCACAGCATCCATTAAATAATTTGGTATTATTATTATTATTATTATTATTATTATTATTATTATTATTATTATTATTATTATTATTATTATTATTATTAAAATATTATTATTATTATTATTATTATTATTATTATTAATCATCAATAATCTTAATATCGAGTCGTCTTGTTTAATATACAGTAAAAGAAGAGAACGAAAGTTTTTATTATTTCTGTCATTCTCTCTGTTGTTCGTATCCCAATCGTTCGAGAAAATTAAGATACTAAATACTACCAATACCTACTATTTGCTACTGATACTGGTTCTCCTTCTCTTTCCTAACGCTCTTGGCCGTTGGCAACTCAGTAGAAACATTCTGCTACGAAGCGATACTAACAAATTCCAAGGAAAACGGAGTCATCGCCTGTATTGAATCAATTTGAAGTTGGACCCCTTCACGGAGGACAAAGGGGGTTACCACAACAACACCATTTGATATGCTCTATCATCATTCCCTATCTCAGTTTTTGTTTCATCGTTGTATTCTCAGCGGTTTTTGATTTATAAGCACCGGACGTTTTATCTGATACAGGACCCACTTTTTGCTGCCATTTTGAAAACGATGACCCGAATCGAAAATTGTTTCCTACAAAAGTTGTTTCGTTTTACAAGGACTACTGAATGAGGTATGATACAATACATGTTCCCGATTGAAAATTTGAAGTTGGCCCCCTTCAAGGAGGGCCCTGGGGATCACCAGAACAACACCATGTGAGGTGGCCTATGACATTTTCCTATCTCAATTTTTGTTTCAACTTATGATTCCCAGCCGTTTCTGATTTATAAGCACTGAACGTTTTATCTGAAACACCCTGTGTATATATAGTTTTTTTTTTTTTTTTTTTTTTTCAAAACAACACCAGCAACGTTTGGAAGGTGATTCCTGACACCAAGATAAGACAAAAAGTATAGACAACCTGGGTACACAAAAACTTCCTTTCGGAGTTATAAGCTACCGAGAACATGAAAAATTAAACTTTAAAGATTCATAGCTCCAAAACTATGGGACCTACCGTAGTCGGTTCAAGACTTCACTTGAGGAAGTAATATGTGCACTATTCAAAAATACATGTCCCAGAATCCTAAGATATTCACGTAGCAATTTTTGCAGAGGGACTTTGGCTACGGGCGTATAATTTGAAGTTCTCACCATATAAAAATTATTGCGAAAGTACCGCAGGATTCTGAAGCATGGATATTTGGATAGGGTACATATTAGGCCTAGTTCCTAAGTGAAGTCTTAACCCGATATCTCGAGAACGACTCCACCGAGATCAAGCAAACTTTGCGAGCCATAATAGATACATGATAGCTTTAAAACGAAATTAAAACAATTTGTCTGCACCTGCGCAGAACTGCGCATAATGCGCAAATAATTGTGCGCATGAGCATATCTCGAAGACGTGAAGACGGCGATATACAGTGGAGTCTCTTTAATTCGAAGTCCAAGGGGACATGAAAAAAATCGAATTATTCAAAATTCGAATTAACCGAAAACTCTCATTTTAAAGTAAAATCAAGGGAACAGAATAACTGTACTGTATATGAAAAACTAATTAACATGCAATGCACCTTACCTATAAAGCACCACATTTTCATAAGGAATTAGAATATGCGCCGCTATTCGACATTGTGCATAATGCACGCCAATAGATCACAAACGAATCTGCTTACCTTTTTTGTCATTGTTTTAGTTCAGTTGAAAAGAATTGCACAAATATCTCGTTCTTGCAACTCATTTGCAAGTGTAGGACAGGATTCAACGTCATTGGCATTTCTATAGAAGGGATGGACACTTCCAGGTTATTGAGGAGGTGGAGAGATGCGTACCAACCATCTTCCGCCGGATTCTCTATAACGGGAGGGAGTCCAGCTGTGATATCAACAAAATTTCTCTTTCCCATGGCCGCTTCTGGATAAGATAACAGATAAAAACCAGTTGAAATTACATTTTTCTATTTGCAATTTGTCGAACACTGCAAATTTTTGCACTATAAATACTTCGAATTATCCAAACAGGAGGTTCAAATGTTCGATTTACCCACGATTTTTTTACTCACCTATGAGCAGGCCGGTAGCTAGCCCAAAAATGTAGTGTGGGGGGGGAGGCGATCGAACCATATTATAGTTCATCAACATATTATAGTTCATTTGCAAGGCTACCGTGAAAATTTTAGGGGCGGAGAGAAAATTTAGGGGGGAGGCCCCCTAGACCCACCTGGATACAAACCTGCCTATAAGGGGAACATCAAAGAGGTCAAAATTTATAAGTCCAATTTGTTTTTGGTTTAATCTAGTATGATTCCCACAGCTGAGCCCGACACTTTTCGGGTAGTTCTTTGTAGGCTTTCATAACTTAATACAGTGCCTTCTTTTTTAAAAAAAGTACTGACATAGGTACTGAAAAATCAGTTATAACTGCTGTACCTGTTACTGCAAACTAAAACGCATATTTTGCATTGAGTTGACGCTAACTGTTATGGACGGTGACCCATGATACGAAAATGAAACCTTCTTTAGGATTATTATTATTATTATTATTATTATTATTATTATTATTATTATTATTATTATTATTATTATTATTATTTATTGCAAGAAACTAATACTCTGAATATAGTGAATTTGCCTTCTAACTAGTTGCGAAAGGAAACCTCAAAGTCTACATGAGTGGAAGTAGTAGGTGCTGCCATCTATTGTTTACAATACCATTTAAATCCACATAATATAAACTTGTTCCAGCCTTCAAAACGATTTGTAATTAAAAAAAAATATTTCATAAATATAAATACTAAAAGTGGGTTAAAAATCAGAAATAATCATTTCTTGCTATAGGCCTAAACTACCATTTTTGCTCTAATGTCTATTGACAGATGCAGTAATAATTTCCGGGATGGGCCGTGCCGTCGGAATTACACCTCCGGAATTAAGAAATCTCCCCCGGGAGGTCATAACTCCATGAATTGCTGCATGTGAGTTGCCAGTATTTTAGGATTATTTTTCACTTCCTGGAGAAAATCCAACAATGTCACTTCAGATTTTCCTAGATGGCGTCTAGATTCTCCATGAGCATTTCAATAGTATTTTATTGGTATATTACCATACAAGTGTTTCAAACTATGTATTTCGTACACTCAGAGGGGCCGATTACCTCCTCTGATCTCCCGAATTAATGTCTCTGGGGAAATCTGAAATCATCAGTGGAGTGCGTCTTTGGTGCGCTTCCCTACAGAAGTTCATGTGGTTCGGAAGCTTTAGGTCCACGTTTCATATAGCCTTGCTGCTGAACAGAACACCAAACCACAGTACCGTAATCAGGATCGCAATTAGGGAGAAGCAAATGGGGCACGTGCCCTGGAGATGTGGTTGCTGATGCCCCTAGAAGGGCAATATGTATACATTCAAGGAGCAGCGAATTTCATCTTTGCCCCGGGTGACATATACCCTAGTAGCAGACCTGAGCGTAATTTAGGATGTATGATCCCCGTGATAATGTCAAAAGCTTCCTTCCGCTTCCCACGTTCATGAAGACGCATTTTTTTTTTTTACAGCCATACATTTTCTTTTTTACTTTGAATATTCCAATTTATTCAGTCACTACTTGCTTCTATACAAGAATTGAACATTATTATTGTTGATATTGTGCTGAAGTTGATTTTGTTCTTATTTTAGACTTTTTAGGCACTAACCTGACAATTTTAGAGCCTGAAGAACAATATTGAGGAGGACACACGGTGGCTCAGAGGTAGCGCGCTAACCTCTGGTGCGACGTCCTTGGTTCAATCTCCGACCAAGTAAATTTATAGACTACAACATCGTGTCCGTGGGTTTTCGCGGGGTAGGCCTACTCCTCACACATTCACATTCCACCAATTCTTTAATCATCATTCACTTGCTTTAATCATCCGTCTCCCTTAGCCTAAAAGGCATAAGCGTGGGACGTTAAACTGAAAGATTTCATTTACGACTGCAACATTGAGGAGAGGTTGGGAAATATGAAACATGAAAATTGGATTTTAACATCCTTACACTCTAAACTTAATCTTCCAATCTTAAACGGGCCCTGTTTTGTCGTGGATCTCCCGCATTACGGGGCATGTGGATGTCCTGGTAGTTACACCACTACTATCCTAGCAAACTCAAACTCAAAATTCATCAGAATTTAAGGTGGTTGGTACCTCTTCGCTGAGTCGAGTTTTCCCCTATCTAATAACATTGGAACTTTTTTCGCGTTTTTCTCAGCACAGATAGACGGATGCACGGCCAGAGCCGTTCTAGAAGACTCCTAATAAAAGGACAACAAGAAGAAAGCAAAGTTCGGGAAAGAGGATATAAGTTCAGGAGAGTTATTGAACATACGAAAGTGCGTTTATGAGAAGATAAGGAAAAAAAACCGATAGAATATATAAACATAATAATTACCAAAGAGATTAATAAAACCGCCTACAGATGTCAGGAGTTGATTGGCAGCACAGCAAGCTTTGTTTCTCTCTCTCAAAGTGAAACAAGTAAACTATATGCTCCATAGATGGCAGCACAGATGAATATATTGTTTTATTAAAATTCTCAAATAACCAGAGCATTTTAAATAAATATTTTTAAGCCTATGAATTATTTTATAATGATTGTTATGGAGTTAATAAAAGTTATTATTTGAGTAGCCCATTAATTTTAACAATTGTTACCTTATATCTTTCTTCTTACAGTACATTAGAGATAAAGTGGCCTACTAATAAAATTTTGAGGGCACCCAAGTTAAGATCATACTTCACAGGATCATTTCTGTAGTATGATTGGCATGTGTCTTTATCGAAAGATGAAGTCACTTAAACCACGATGATGAGTTACAGTTGCTTTTCCTGAGCGTGAAGCCGACCTGCAGTTCATTTGAACTGTTTGGTCATTGATGATCGCACCCACTTCGTTTCGAAGTGTGGAGGGAAAAGCAACTTTCTGAGTGGTTTAAAAATAAAACGAATAATAATAGCTTTTCTCTGATTTTAATATTTCCGAAAGCTCACTTGGCGAGATGGGATTGAATCAGGAACTCCACACATGAGTTGAACGCTCTACTGAGCAACCGTCCAAGCCTACTTTTACCATTGTGCAACCGTTCAATTAAGATTCCTGCACCCCCAGGCCGGTAGCCAGCCCAAAAATGTTGGGGAGTGGGCGATCCAACCATATTATAGTTCATTTGCAAGCCTACCGTGAAAATTTTAGGGGGGCCCGGAAGAGGGATGGGTTTCAATACGCGAGCATGAAAAGGAACAATCCGAAAGTAGTGATATCCGCATTGAAAATGATTGGAAACGAATCCCGATGGTATGAGACTTTTTTTAAAATTCATTCTTATCCTTATACTACGACCAAAAGGAAATAACTTCCGGAGTTAATGTTGATATTTATGAAGCAAAATGCGATAAGACAAATAATTTCTAAATATGATTGTTTAGATTTAAATTAAGCGTCCCGTTCAACAGCGAGACTATGTGAGACATGGACCTACATTTTAACGTGGAATCCGTACCATATGAACCTTCGCCGGAATACGAACCCCGGTCTTCCAATGTCAAGGGGGCATACGCTATCCACATAGCCACACGGGAGTTTGCTTCTTGATATGAAATTAAGAATAAACTTAGCTCGACATATAGCTGTCTATTCATAGCGGAGGTTATGAAAAACTACCATTTACAGTTTCAAAATACTGATCGCTAGAGGAGAAAGACAGTAGAATAATAGATACCGAAGAGCCATTTTTCGGTATGATTTCAGTACCGCAAAAATTTATTCTATCTCCGACTTTATTTTATTTTTGCAACCGGAAATTACTAATTTCAGTTTGAGTATTCAATTCCTATAGTTGGAAGATTACCATAGTTTCCACATTGTGAAACGTAACTTTCTTCTTTCTTTGCGTTACGTGTACAAAGGAAGAATCGAGTGTTGCTTCCGGGGCCAGTGTAAGTCCAAGAAAGAGACAGGAGAATAATGTAGCACCCCCGTCTTCTCAATAAAGACATTTTCATTCATTCATCCATTCCAAGAAATCACATACACTAGGTTTCCTTCAGATCTTTGACGGCAGCATCGCAACGGAAAAATGTTAAAGCCTTGTATCATTTCTAGGTCGCCACCGCGTCTAGAAAACCGCGGATAATAACGCTGATTCCGGTTCCGTGGAACGTAGGTATGGTACCGATTAAGTTCCAAAATCACACTGCACGGGCAGATTTAACACCATGTCTTCAAATACGTGGATGAGCGATTGGATGAATTATTTAAACTCCAAATGCAAAGAAGCAATTACGTATGACACTTAAATTATTTCAGATAATAAATACATAAAAAGTAACTATAATGGATAATACCTTTATGGCAGTTCATCTTCAAACAGTGTTGAATTCAGACATTTTCACCCGGGGGGGAATGTCAACTCCTCGGGGGGATTGTTTTTCTGTATTTTTGAAAGAAAGCAGTATATTTAACAATTCCATTCACATGCACATCTTATCTAATATTGAGACTAATTGCTGATAAATATTCAATGCGAGATTATAATTTTAAAAAACAATCGTTTAATTTTATCTAAAACATTAAATAAAGACTGGCAAAAATATTTTACACTAAAGCTTAACTGCTATTTACAGTAGCTATTTTTGTTATTATTTCCTATATTCAGTAGTTACTGTTTGTTACTAATGTAGAAGTTTTTAAAAAGATTTAAATTAACTCAAATATTTTTTGTCCTAAAACAAACATACATAGGAATATCTTAACAAAAAGTTATCATTCTTTCTCACACTTCTGATTCTAAATCAAGCATATTAGCCTTGGTTTCTTCACTGCATACACATCAATAGTTTAGTTTACGAAATCTTCAGTAGGATTAGTGCCGTGTCGTGGAAAATCAGCGCTTGGCGCGAGAGTATACGACACCCCCGTATATATGAGTGAGGTCGACAGACCAGCCGCGAAAGGTGAGAAAATTTTAAAAAGTAAACCCTGCTTTTCCTTGATTTTGAGCACTTTTCATTACTTTTTCCCTTTCATTTTATATATGTGCACATGTGTTTCATTCCTCTGTTTTTCTTTCCTTCTTTTCTTTTCTTTTTCCCTCCCGAATTTTGCGCCCCTTACTTCGGCGCCCAGGGCCGTCGCCCCGCTTGCCCCTCCCCCATAGCACGGCACTGAGCAGGATCTTCATCACCTTCAATAGCAATCTTTCACTTATATACTACTATCATATTGATAAATTCTATATAAATATCTAACCCAGGAGGGATAACTGTTCCTCCCTGATCCCTCTAAATGACGCCCTCTAAATCTCACCCTTTAACTAACTTATTTTTAATTACAGACGGGTGTGTTTACTTTAACAATCGTAAATCACATTTACGTCTGTTACTTCCGATGCGAGAAATAGGATTTAGGTGTTCTATTTCAAATAATGCAAGAACTGTACATTTTCAAGAATTGAAGTCTGCTGACATCAGAGATTATATGGAATGATCGAAAGATCTTCCCTATCTTTCCTTTCCTATCTCAATCTGTGCTAGTGCTATCTACTAATATATAATATAGGGTGAGAGTATAGTACCTACTAAAATACAAACCTTTCTTCAACAGTTGACAATTTCATGTTCTGCCAAACTCGGTCATAGCGTTAAGAAATACAGGTTTTATTGACTATTTGGTATTCTATCTTAGATGTTAATTGTTTAATATTTATACACAATGGGTCTGCGTCATTTATATGTATACTGAGAGATCGGATTTCGTCTGCACGTGCATGGAAAGAAAAGCAAATAATTGGGTGAAGTAATTTCTACATTTTGTGACTGAATTTTTTTGTTTCTCCGGGGGGGGGGATGAATTTTCTTCGGGGGGGGGGACATTCTCCCCCGGGCTACCCCCTGAATTCAACCCTGTCTTCAAAGCTAACGCTGAAGTACAATGGATATTACATAATTGATAACAATAGTAATGTATCATTAAATATTGAAACATAATAGGAAATCAACATGTTCAGAAAAGCGACATTAGAATTGAACTTCGCAGAAGAAATACAGAGATAAAAGGTAGGCATCCGACTGTCTTCTTTTACAACTCCATATATCGGAAGCCTTCATGGTACAGTTTAAATTTAATCATTGTGGTGTATTTCCAAAATGTAGCAAAGTTAGGTTAAGTTCAGAAGTGTTATAGTAAAGTTTTCAATAGTTTAAA